>NW_006921739.1:6636889-6642036 GCF_000298275.1 Orycteropus afer afer
CCCTGGCTAATTCTTTGAGAAGTGGATGACCTCTTCCTTCTTCCTAGTCTGTCTCAGTCCGTAAGCTGGGCTGGTACCTGTGTACCATGTGCATCCCGCTGGGTTTGAAACACCAGTGGCTCAGCCTCAAAAGTCATGTCAACATGTCACCATGGTAGGACAAACCAACAGAAATGTTTGTCTCCTTGTTGGAAACCTCTCCTACCACACTTACCTGGGTCCCTGCGGCTGACTCTAGCTGTTACACTATGGGGAATGTAATCAGTATCACAACAACAACAACAACAAAATGTGCATGAACTCTTGAATATAAAATGAATCTGGTTTTTAAAATTTCACTCAAATCACAAAAGCAAACTCAAACTCACTGCCATTGATTTGATTCTAACTCATGTTGTTGTTAGGTGCTGTTGAGTCATCTTTGACTCATAATGACCTCATGTACAGCTGAATGAAACACTGCCTGATCCTGTGCCACACCCCATGATATTTGACACACCTGAGCCCACTGTTGCAGTCACTGTGTCAATTCATTCTTTGAGAGCCTTCCCCTTTTTGCTTGACCGTCCACTTTATCAAGCATGATATCCTTCTCCAGGGAATGTTCCCTTCTTACAACATGACCAAAGTATATGAGACAAAGTCTGGCCATTCTCCCTTCCAAGAAGCATTCCAGCTGCACTTCTTTCAGGACAGATTTGTTAGTTCTTTTAGCAGTCCATGGTACTTTTCATCATTCTTTGCCAACACCACAACTCAAAAGCATTGACTCTTCTTCAGTCTTCCTTTTTCATTTTCCAGCTCTCACATGCATATGAGGCGATTGAAAATACCATGGCTTGTGTCAAGTACACCTTAGTCTTCAAGGAAATATCCTTGCTCCTCAGCACTTGAGAGAGGTCCTTTGCAGCAGATTTGTCCAATGCTATATGATGTCTAATATCTTGCCTGCTGCTTTCATTGGTATGGATTGTAGAACCAAGTAACATGAAATCTGTGACAACTTCAGTCTTTTCTCCATTTATCATGATGCTGCTTATTGGTTCTATTGTGAGATTTTTGTTTTCTTTCTATTGAGGTGTAATCCATACTGCAGACTGTAGTCTTTAATCTTCATCAGTAACCGTTTCAAATCATCCTCACTTTCAGCAAGCGAAGTTGTGGTGTCAGCATATCTCAGGTTGTTAATGATTCTTCCTCCAATCCTAATGCCATGTTCTTCTTCATATAGTCCAGTATCAGATTATTTCCTCAACATACAACATACAGATTGAATAAGTATGGGGAAATGATACAACACTGATGCACTCCCTTCTTGATTTTAAACCATGCAGTGCCTCCTTGTTCTATTCTGATGACAGCCTCCTAGTCTATGTACAAGTTCCACATGAGCACAGTTAAGCATGGAATTCCAATTCTTCTCAATGTTATCTATAATTTGTTATGATCCACACAATCGGATGCTTTTGTGTAGTTAATAAAACACAAGAAAACATCTTTCTGGTATTTTTTGCTTTCAGCCAAGATCCACCTGACATCAGCAATGATATTCCTCATTCCATGTCCTCTTCTGAATCCAGCTTGCATTTCTGGAAGTTCTCTGTCATATATTGCTATAACCATTTTTGAATTATCTTCAGTAAGATTTTACTTGCATGTTATATTAGTGATATTATTTGATAATTTCCACATTCTGTGGGATCACATTTCTTTGGAATGTGTACAAATATGGTTCTTTTCCAGTCAGTGGGCCAGGCAGTTGTCTTCCAAATCTCTTGGCATAGCCGAGTGAGTGTCTTTAGTGCAGCATCCATTTGTTGAAACATCTTAATGGGAATCCTTTCAATTCCTGGAGCCTTGTTTTTGCCACTTGCCTCAGTGCAGCTTTGACTTCTTCCTTCAATACCATTGGTTCTTGATCATATTCCTCCTCCTGAAATGGATGAACATCAAGCAATTATTTTTGGTACAGTGGCTCTGTGTATTCCTTCTACCTTCTTTTGATGTTTCCTGAATCATTTAAAATATTGCCCATAGAATCTTTCAATTTTGCAACTCAAGGCTTAAATTTCCTCTTCAGTTCTTTCAGCTTGAGAAATGCCAAGTGTGTTCTTCCCTTTTGGCTTTCCAACTCCATGTCTTTGCACATTTCATTATAATAATTGACTTTGTCTTCTTGAGGTGCTCTTTTAAATCATCTGTTCAGCTCTTTTATCTTGTCATTTCTTCCATTTGCTTTAACTTCCATCCCTTCAAGGGCAAGTTTCAGCATCTCTTCTGACATCCATTTTGTTTTTTTCTTCCTTTCCTGTCTTTTTAATGACCATTTGCTTTCTTCATGGGTTATGTTCTTTATGTCATTCCACAATTCCTCTGGTTTTCGATCATTGGTGTTCAATGAATCAAATCTATTCTTTAAATGGTCTCTAAATTCTGGAGAGATATAATTAAGGCCATATTTTGGCTCTTGTGGACTTGTTTTAATTTTCTTCAACTTCAACTTGAACTTGTAAATGAGCAGTTGATGGTCAGTTCTGCAATCACCTCCTGGCCTTGTTTTGGCTGAAGTTTTGAGCTTCTCCATCGCCTCTTGCCACAGATGTAGTCAATTTGATTCCTGTTCACTCTATCTGGTGAAGTCCACATGTATAGCCACCATTACCTTGTTGAAAAAAGGTATTTTCAATGAATACATCATAGGTCTTGCAAAATTCTATCATGTGATCTCTAGCATTATTTCTATCACCAAGACCATATTATTTTCCAACTACTGGTGTTTCTTCTTTGTTTCCAACTTTTGCATTCCAATCACCAGTGATAATTAAACATCTTGATTGCATGTTTGGTCAATTTCAGACTGCAGAAGTTGGTAAAACTCTTCAACTTCCTCATCTTTGGCTTTGGCAGTTGGTACATAAATTTGAAAAATAGTTAATTAACTGGCTTTCCTTGTAAGAATATGGGTATTATTCTATCACTGACACCTTTGTACTTCAGGATACATCTTGAAACGTTCTTTCTGACGATGAATGACATGCCATTCCTCTTTGTCATTCCGAGCATCGTGTGTTTATGCAATTCAAAATGATCAAAAACGGTCCATTTCAGCTCACTAATGCTTAGAATATCAATCTTTATATGTTCCATTTCATTTTTGACAACTTCCAATTTTCCTGGATTAATACTTCGTACATTCCCTGTTCTGATTGATTATCAATGGATGTTTCAGCTGTTTCTTCTCATATTGAGTGGTGCCACTTCAGCAAATGGTTGTCCTGAAAGCTCTACTTTATCCATATCATTAAGGTAGGCTCTACTCTGATGAAGCAGCTCTTTCCCAGTCATATTTTGAGTGCCTTCTGATCTGATAGGCTCATCTTTCAGCACTGTATTTGAGAATGTTTCAGGGCTATTTATAAAAATTTCCAGTAATATATCAGACAATGTTTCACTTCTATTCATAAGGTTTTCCCTGGCCATTTTGTTGAAAAGTGGATGGATTCTTCCTTCTTCCAAGTCTGTCTCAGTCTGGAAGTTCCACTGAAACCAATCTACCATGGGCATTCCTGATGACACAGCCTCCAGCCTCACAGGAACATGAAGCCATCACAGTGTGACAAACTAACATACACCTTCATCTCCCTTAGCTGTTCCAACTGCTCCTCTCACTTCCTGGGCTACCTCATGCTGTTCCTGCTGGCCCTGTCTGCCACAGCTCCCTGCTGCCTGGGGGCTGTCCCCCACCTGCCTTACCTGTTCTGACTCATGGTCACTTTCATTGGGTTTCCAAGGCTTTCAATCTTTATGGAAGCAGAGTATCTCATCTTTTTCTGGTGGAGCAGCTGGTGGGTTTGAACGACTAACCTTTTGGTTAGCAGCCAAATGCATTTACTCCTACACCACCAGAACCAAAAAAGCCAAACTCACTGCTGTTGAGTCGATTTCAACTCACAGCAATCCCTCCTTGGGTTTCTGAGGCTGTATCTCTATGGCTGTATCTCTATGCCCAGTCTTCCTTCTAAAGAGTGGCTAGTAGGTTTGAACCATCATCCTTCTGGTTAGCAGTCAAATGCCTTAGGCACTATGCCACCAGAGCTCCTTATAAATCAAAATGAAAATTGTTAAAATATAAATAAATAAACTAAATGTCACAAGGGAAAAATAAAAAGGATCTATAAACAAATAAAACTACAAAACACTATTACAAGAAACCAAAAGACCATGGCAAAGAGGACCATACCAAAAAAAATCACCGCACTTCACGCATCTTCTTGGTCTAACCTACCTGGAGTGGAAGTTCTATCAAATTGGGCTTGGGGGTGGGGAAGGAAAGAATAGGTCATGGCTCCAGTGTCACAGACTCCTGCTGTTTTTACTGAGCTTTAGTAGATTTTCTTGAATGAATGTTTCTTCATTTCTTATATCTCCTTACAACAATTTCTAGAGACTTTAAATGATTGTGTTTTATTTTTTTTCTTTTATAAGTTTCATCACTTATATTTATTTCTTTGGAGAGTAGATCCACAAAATTACTTACACTACCATTCCAGAAGAGGAATTCTATAATTTTTAGTAAATCCTGCAATTCATTAATTTTAAAAGATACTTTCAGATTACTATATTAATTTCATTTATTCTTGGATAAATTTCCCTTCAGTTGTTAATTTTTGGGGGCTACTTATTTTATGCTTGTTTCCATGTATGTTTTTATGTGTTTATTTATTTTGTGATTTGAGTGAAAATTTACAGAGCTATTTCATTTTCCATACAATAGTTCCTACACATTCTGTTTCATGACATTGGTTGCAATCCTCATACTGTAACAGCTCTATTCTCATTTCTTCCCTATGGTTACCATTCCCTGTGTCCTTCTTTCTTTTGCACTTCCACCCTCTGAGTTATCTTCTTGTGCAAATACTGCCTTCTGATCTCCCATGGTTGATTTTTCTAAGGAGTGTACCCTGGTGTAAATGTTTACCTCATATGCCTGTCTATTATTTTGCTGGAAGCCAGTTCAACTCCAGGCCTAAAGAGTGACTAGGGGTCTGCAGTGTAGTGAATTACTTAGTATGGCTTTTCTACCCATAAGTCATTGTAAACTCAGTGGTGGAATGAGCAACTGAGAAGCTGATTGTAAATGTTATCCA
>NW_006921739.1:6642576-6650307 GCF_000298275.1 Orycteropus afer afer
AAAAAAAAAAAAAAAAACCTCATTGACATCTAGTCATTCAACTAATTGGGACCCCACCTTGGGTTTCCAAGGTGGTATCTCTATTGAAGTAGCTTGCCCAATCTTCCTTCCAAGGAATGGCTGGTTTGAACCACCAGCCTTCTGGTTAGTACTCAAATGCCTTAGGCACTATGCCATCATAGTCTTAAGGGTTTCTCCAGTCTCTATATGACCAGTAAGCCCAATCGTTTTTATGATTTTGAATTTTATTGCACATTTTTCTCTTACTCTGTTCAGGATCTCCTGTTTTGATCCTCTTCTGAGTGATTGACAATCTAGTTCTTCTGGTCTCAAGGTCATGTAGGCTGAAGTTCACATGGTTCACTAGTCCTTCAGACTAATTGTTTCCATGCATCTTTGGTTTTCTTCATTCTTCTTTGCACTGGATGAGGAAAGACCAATTATTGTATCTTAGACAGCTGCTTGCAAAGTTTTAAGGTCCTGGCTGCTATTCACCAAAATAAGATATAGAAAAATGTTTTTGTATAGTATGTTATGTCAGTTGAGCTTGATGTTCTCTGCAATCACAGTCCCAAGCAAATGGGCCCAACAACTCGCTCCCTCAGAGTGATTGGCTGTGGCGAAGAAGTTAACATACATTTTCCCCGTTAGCTCTCTTACATATATGGACATTCTTATAGCACAAACAAATACGTATGTAGAAATATCATCTTCCAGACTTATATATGGACATGGTATATTCCCTTTTGCCTAGGCATACCTGATCATTTAGCCTGTCTTAAGGTACTTGTGGCCCATGGAAATGATTGACTAGCTTGTTGATAGTGTAAATAAGGTACATAGAACCTTCTGGGCATAAACCAAAAACACAAAACTCACTGCCACTGAGTCAATTTTGACTCATAGCGACCCCTCCTTTTGTTACTAGGGTGGTATCACTATGGAAATAGATTGCCCAACCTTCCTTCCAAGGAGTGGCTGGTGGGTTTGTCAGGGTAAGACCATGCAAATAATGTGTATGTAACTTAATGTGGGGATTGGTCAGTTTTACCTTCTTGCTAGACTTACAATGAACCATCCCAGAGGGATCTCAGTACCATGAAGAAATAAAAGCCAAGAGTGGAATGCATCTTTTGGGCTGAACCTGTACTGAACCTCCTCAATCCAGGATACAGGGAGCCATGACAACAGAGATGGTGAGAAGCAGTAGCAGAAAAAAAACGGTAGCAGCAGAGGCAGCAGAATCAGGAGACTGGCATGAAACAGAGCATTTGGGATTCCTGGCTGAAAGCTGAGTGTCTTTGGGCTGAGGCTTAGTGGCAGAGTGGAGTGCCTATAGGCGTTTATCAGCAGAACTAGAAGAGTTTTTATAACACTTGTCCAAGCAGCACAGATGGCAGGGCAAGGGGCTGCGGGCCACAAGGAAACTTGCCTTTGGGCAGAGCTGATGGGAGACTGTCCAGATCAAAGAACTGTATCCTAAGCATTCTTGGTCCTGAATTGTAGTCTGTTAAAAACCAAAATCAAACCCAACCCACTTCTATTGAGTTGATTGTGACTCATTACAACCCTCATTGGGGTCTATTTAAGATCAAGAACAAAACTCAAATTCTTAAAAATTTCTTAAAAAGTCCAGATTTCATGGGCCAATTGAGACTGGAGGACTCCCAGAAACTATTGCCCTGAGTTACTCTTTAAAACCTTGAGCTAAAAATATTCCATGAGGTCATCTTTTACATCTTTTAACAAAATAACAGTTTGGCTCATAAAATAAATATTAATCATCCATGGCGGGAAAAAAAGAGAGAGAGAGAGAGAGACCAAAGGAGAGCTACATAATTGGAAGAATATACCATGCTCATAGAAAGGAAGACTCAGCATTGTGAAAATATCAATACTGCCCTAATTAATCTACAGATATAATGAAAGCCCAATCCAGATTCCATCATCATTCTTTAAAAGAAAGAAAAACTAATCATCAACATCATATAGAAAGAAAAGAGACCCTAGATAAGCAAAGCACCACTAAAAGAGAACAAAATAGGAGGCCTCATACTCTCTGATCTCAAAATATACTGTACGACAGCATAGTCAAAACAGCCTAGGTATTGATATAATAAGAATCATAAAGACCAAAAGAACCAAACTGATAACCCAGAAGTAAATCCATCCACCTATGGACAACTGGTCTTTGACAAAAACTCATTACATGGAGAAGAGGTTATCTCTTCAACAAATGGTGTTTGCAAAAATGGATATTCATTTGCAGAAAAATGAAAGTGGATCTATGTCCCTTACTTTATACAAAAACTAATTCAAGGTGTATCAAAGACTTCAATGCAAAACCTAAAACTATGAAGATCATCAAAGAAAAATAGGGGCAGATGTAGGGGATCCAATACATGGCATAAATATACTATATCTAAAAATATGCAAACAACAGAAGACAAATTAGACAGCTTAAACTTCCTAAAAATTAAAAATTTATATGTATCAAAAGACTTTACCTAAAGAATAAAAAGAGAACCTACACACTGGGAAAAAAAAAATGGGCAATGACATATCAGACAAGGGACTGATCTCTAAAATGTATGCAAGTCTCCAATATCTCAACAACTAAAAGGCAATCTAATTAAAAATGGGCAGAGGACATGAATAGATACTTCACTAATGAAGACATTCAAGCAACTAACAAACACATGAAGAAGTGTTTGTGATTATTAGCCAGTAGAGAGATGCAAATCAGAATAACAATGCGATACCATCTCACGGCAGAATTAATAGCAAAGTTCAAAAAAAAAAAAAAAAAACATTAAACAGCAAATGCTGGACAGGGTGTGAAGAGACTGGAACCCTCATACACTGCTGATAGGACTTTAAAATGGTGCAACCACTGTGAAAAACAGTATGGTATTTCCTTAAAAAGCTAGAACTAGAAAGGTCATATGATCAACCATTCCACTGCTAAGTTTATATCCTACCAAAATAAACACAAATAGATATAGCACACCCATGTATTTACAGTAATGTTCACAATAGTAAAAGATAGAAACAACCTAAGTGTTCATCTATAGATGAATGGATAAAAAACTGTAGTCCACACACATGATGGAAAAATGGAATACTGCAATTGCTAAAGATTAACAATTTGTAAAACACTCTAACATAAATAAACCTGGAGGACTCTATGTTAAATGAAATTAGTTAATCACAAAAGGATAAATATTATATTGACCACTATTACAAAAAGTCAAGAAAAAAATTTACAAAGAAAGAAACATTCTTTGATGTTTACTGGCATAGGAGCAGAAGAGAAGGAGAATCACTAACTAAAGAGTAGACATGTATCAGGTTGGATGAATGGAAAGACAATATGCAATAAGTGGAAGGTCGGCACAAAATAATCAGGGTCTTCCTTTCCCTGGGAGGAACATAAGAGTTAAAGGCAATAAAGGTAAATAATATTATCTACACAGTGCTGTAATAACAGTAATAACAATAATCTACAAGCAGATACATAATTAGACATGTAAGCTCAACAGGTATTGGAAGGCAAATAGGATTACGTGAATTAATATAAATAGATATGATAGGATATTTTTACATATATTCTCATATGTGCTACAAATACATCCATGACTGTAGTACAGCATACAGGGGACAAAGTTATGAAAACTTCTTAGCCATAACCATAACCATAACCATAACCATAACACATTGAGGGTATGAATTGCATGGCCTACAGGCTCAGGACCATAGTCTTGGGGGGCATCAAGCTCAGTTGACATAAAATAGTCCACAAAGACTATGTTCTACATCCTACTTTGGTGAGTAGCAGATGGGGTCTTAAAACCTTGTTAGCGGCCATCCAAGAAACAATACTCTCTCCATATTTGAAGCAATGAAGAGTGAGGAAGACCAAAGATGTATGAAAACAATTAGTCCAAAGGACTAATAGACAACATGAACTTCATCCTCCATGACTCTGAGACCAGAAATAGATGGTACCTGGCTACCACTACCAACTACTTTGAAAGGGATAATATTGGAGGGTCCTGGGTAGAATGGAAGAAAAATGTGTAACAAAACTCCAGATCATAAGAAAGACAAGCCTTACTGGTCTTACAGGGACTGGTAGAACCTCCAAGACTATGGCTCTTAGGCAGCCTTCAAGCCTGGAACTGAATTCACCCCTGTGGCTCAACTTTCAGCCAAAAAATAAACAGACCTATAAGATGAATAATAACACGAGGGAGGTATGTACTGATTAGAATAATCAACCATACAAGAATAAATGGGTAACATTTGCCCAGCAATAAAGCTCAGAAGGACAAATGGAAAGGACAAACAAAGAGGAAGTGGCAAAAGTGCTGTTACATTGTGGAGATTTCTATTTATTGTATGAATTGTTAAATGGAGAACCAATTTGCTCTTTCAACTTTTACCCAAATCAAAATGAAAAGTTTTAAAAAACAGAAAACAAAAGAAAATAAATCAATCGACATATTGTATTGGACAAGTCTGCTGCTGCAAAAGACCTCTTTAAATTGCTCAAAAGCAAAGATGTGACCTTGAGGGCTAAGATGTGCCTGACCCAAATCATGATATTTTCACTTGCTTCATATGTATACGAAAGCTGGACAATGAATATGACAGAACAAAGAAGAATTAATGCATTTGAATTTTGATGCTAGAAAAGAATACTAAACATACCATGGACTGCCAGAAGAATGAACAAATCTGCCTTGGAAGAAGTACAACCAGAAAGTACCTTAGAAACGAAGATGACTTTGCTTCTTGTGCTTTGGAAATGTTTTCAGGAGAGAACATTCCTGGAAAAGGTCATAATGCTTGATAAAGGAGACCAAACCAAAAAACGAAATCACTGCCATCGAGTCAAAGACCTTCAAGAAGATCAGTTGACATGGGGGGCTGCAACAGGGAGCTCAAACATAGCAATGATTGTGAAGATTGCACATGATCAGGCATGTTTTCTTGTGCTGTCCATAGGGCCACTATGAGTCAGAACTGACTTGATGGCACTTAGCAACAACAACAAAGTTTATATATGTACAATTTGGAATTCAAAAAGACTCAAAGATGGTGACAATCTATGTGATACAAAGTTATAATAACTCCACTTGGAATACAAATGAAAGCAATGCCTACCTCTGTGCAAGTGTTGAGCCAGGACCTCATTTAATTCAATGGAAATGATTGAACAAAGATCAAGAGGAGAAATAGTGTCGAAAAAGTCCTTCATCAGTAACAAGGAAAGGCAAAGTAATTCCAAACAAAGGTGACAAACACATACAGGAATTGTTGTTTGGATTCCCAGGAAAGCATAAAAAGGAAGGAGCCATCTGGAAATTCTAATTTTTAAAAGAACATGGGTAAACACAAATGCTTTACTTTCTATTTCATAAAAAATGTTAGGTACACAAGGAAGCTATAAATACTAAGAACATGCTCTTTCTTGCATTTTAAAGTGGTTAAAATTACAAAGATATATCAAGAGGTATCACAAAAGATCTGGAATTTTAATAATTTGGAGAGGGCTTCTGATGCACAAAGGCAGGGGGGAGGGATTAGATTCTTGATATCCAGTTCTCATCACACCAGGAATTTCATATTAATGTTTGTTAGGAAAAGGAATCCACCATAATTCCTACTGCCTTAATGTTGAACAGAAATGTCAATATGCTTTATTCAACCTTTTTTTTTTTCTTCATAAGGTAAAATCTGGCTCATATATCTCAGTGCATAATAATCCTGAAAAAGTCTAAAGAAAGACAAAAATAGAATATATTTATATATCATAATTATTTGATAATTATCAACTTGCTATCATTATCCAGAATGTACCATTAAAATGTCATATAGTATTATACATGTGCATGTTTATATAAATATATATGTACATATACATACATTATATATGTATGTGTATTTATATATACGTACAAAATCTTTAAAAATATTTCTTGAAAGATTAAAGAAATAGCATTCACAGAAATATATGGTAGAAAAATAAAATGTGGTTTTAAATGTTATATGTAGAAAAACATTTTAACCAGGTTTCTCAGTGTCCAGATATATGTCTGCACACACACAGGGTATGTATAATAAAAGACAATCACAAAATCTCAGAAACTCGACAATGATGAATAGAAATAATTTGATTATAGAATGTAACCGAGGCCAAAGTAAGCTACACAAAATCCTCAAAGCCGAACCACTACTTGGGGGGTGGGGAAATGGAGAAGTGAGATCTTAAAAATATTTTATTAAAGGTTCATAATTCAGAATGGTGCTATGGAACTGTTCACAAAATATGGGCCATATCTTTACTGTTATCTATGGCCCCAGTCACATGTGCATGCATACACACACACACACACAAACACACACAAACACACACAACACTAAATAGAATTTGTACTATAGGATATTTAAGAGACAGACTTGCTGCATTTAAAATGTATGGAATTTATTTTTAAACCAGCCATATCTGAATTCAATGCCTTATATTTTGAGTTTTAATTCCAATCATGCTAATTTTAAGTCACAAACATATATCTGCCGGTAATGAAGGTTGTTTAATTAGGTCCAGATAAAATAGCTCCAATTCTGTTTCTGATCCACCTGTCAAAGCAAATCAGTCTTTTACATGGCTAAAAAAAAACAAATTAGACTAGCTGATGACTTTTTGAATATTCAAGTAGACACACCGAGGATAAATCCAAACAGAACTTGTGACTGAACAAAAGCCTGAAACATGACCTCAAAGATGAAGATATCTTGCTCTGCCAAAAGCATATTTTCAAGCAGGGTCCTCCCAGTATTTTGAAGTCAAGGACATGGTGCTAAGAAGAAGCAATGAGAAGGATAACACAAAATGGGAACAACATAGCACTTTAAGAAATCAAATCTGCCACAGCTTAGAGCAATGTAACAGCTCAATGTAATGCAAAATAAACACAAACAAAGATGAAAATTATGATGGAAGGGTCAGTGTAACATACATTCCCTCTGTCAAGAAATTCCAAAACAAAAACCATCCTATCTCATGGAGTTGTACGATACATACTATTCAGAGTTACCATAAACACTATTACCATAAAAACTAAAGGACTACTGAAGATAGAAAAACCGTAGCCCTTTCAAGTTTAGTATGAATTTTTTTAGACTATTCTAGTCCTACAAATCCAGATTACTTGTTATAAAGCACTAAATATATCAGTATAGATCCATGTAAGCAAGAGAGTAAAGAGTATTTTTTAAATTAGCATGGTGGCCATGTCAACAGGAGGCTTTAGATGGGGAGATACAGAGGGAAAGACAGAAAGAATAACCAGAAATCCAAAGCTTTTATACTTACTAGTAGTTGCTTTTATATAAGATGCACAAAACATCCAAGCTTCACGTGGTTGGCATCCGAGCAGAGATGGGAGTTGAAGTCAATCAAGACCTCAGGCACATGACTCTCCTACTTCCTCACTATTGTGTAAAATGTTTGCAGCTGGCTCTTGAATCCAGAAAAGAAGCTTATGTTCAACTTTCTTTTTCCCAAGTTGCTTTAAACAAGAAAAGTGAAATAAAATATTCTGTGGTATAAAAATTTCATAAACGTAAAGATACATATAGGAGAGCTGACTAGATAATTCACGGGGAAAGTTAGAAAAAAAAAGTCACAATTGGGTATCCATTTGAAATAAAACCAATCTCAAT
>NW_006921739.1:6650472-6651036 GCF_000298275.1 Orycteropus afer afer
ATAGAAGTGGACTAAACCCCAACTAGCAGAAGAATTTGCGTGAAAATACCAAAAAAGGAGACATATGGAGCTGAGGTCTGGCAGTGATCCTGAGCAATCCTGACGGCACAGAGAGCTTGGAGATTCCTGAGTGGTGGTAGGACTTAAGAATTAACCAAAAAATCAGCCCTGCTGGCCAGGGACTGCACAGAAGACTGTGCACGGTGGCTGGGGAATAAATGGAGAGGGTGAAGAGATAGGAGGGCTGAGCTGTGGACTTTTGCTGGTCTGGAGGATGCCGCCATTTTAAAGGTTTAAAAGCAGCTTGACTATTTTGGATATTTAAAGAGACAGCGTTCTCACAGATTCCTGGGGCTTAAGAACACATTCTGCTTCCAGCAACCCCAAGGACACTCAAGACCAACAAGACAGAAAAGTTTTTTGATGGTTATTCAATTGGAATTTGTGTCTAACTGAGTGAGAGACAACAACAGTCCCCACAAGACACAACTACACCCACACCTCCTACAACTTCACTGACTAAGTGAGAGCCACTACCTCCTTCTCCACCAATGGGCCAATGAT
>NW_006921739.1:6654752-6655937 GCF_000298275.1 Orycteropus afer afer
TTCACCAAGGAGGATATTCAAGTGGCCAACAAACATATGAAGAAATGCTCATGATCATTAGCTATTAGAGAGATGCAAATCAAAACAACAATGAGATACTATCTTGTTCCAGCACTAGTAGCAAAGTTCAACAGGACACAAAATAACAAATGCTGGCAAGGTTGTGGAGAGATTAGGACTCTCATACACTGCTGGTGGGACTGCAAAATGGTACAACCAATGTGGAAAGCAGTATGGTGATTCCTTTAAAAGTTGGAAATAGAAATATCATTTGACCCAGCCATTCCATTACTAGGTATATATCCTAAAGAAGTGAAAGCCATGACAAGAACAGATATGTGCACACCCATGTTCATCGCAGCACTATTTACAATAGCCAAAAGATGGAAACAACCTAGGTGTCCAACAACTGAGGAATGGATGACTAAACTATGTTACATATACACAATGGAATACTATGCAACCCTAAAGAATAATGTAGAATCTGCAAAACACTGCATAACATGGATGAACTTGGAGGACATGATGCTGAGTGAACTAAATCAATCACAAAAGGACAAATATTTTATCAGTCCATTATTGTAAAAGTTAAGGAAAGGTTCATCTATAGAAGGAAATTTTCTTTGTTGGTTACCAGGGGTTGGAGGGGAGGGGAGGTTACCAGGGATGGGAGGGGAGGGGAGGGAATTCTGTTAGATAGATAGAGATAAGTATTGATTTGGGTGAAGAGAAGGGCAATGTACAAAATGCGAGACATCAGTATGGCAGCATTGAGGATGAGAAAGACATAGAGAGGTACATGGGAGGTACAGACAACAAATATGAACTCTTTTGCACATATAGTACTGTGTTGTCAGTGAAGGAAAACATGGGTATATGGGTGGATAGGTGGGTAGACAGGCTGAACGATTAGGTTTGTCTATGAAATGGGGAGTGTATCTAAGAACATATATAGGGTTGGCAGACAATGGTTCTACAAGTTTATGTGAATAAGCAGAATTCCCAGGGGTATAGTAGAGCTGACAAGGGGCAAGGTAGTGGTCACTACTTGGTCACAGCCAGCTACCCAGAGGGACAGAGTAGTTGATCTTGTGGGCTTGGGACCATAGTCACAGGGAACATCAAGGTCAATTGACATAACATACTATACAAAACATTGTTCCACCTACTACTTTGGCAAGTAGG
>NW_006921739.1:6656567-6680160 GCF_000298275.1 Orycteropus afer afer
ATGGAAAGTGAATTTTCTCTGTAAACCTTCACCCAAATCACAATAAAATAAAACAAAATAAAAGGGGGGGAGAGAATAAATCCATGACTATGAAGTGGGGAAACATTTCTTAGATAGGGTACAAAACACACAAATCATGAGATTAGCAAATTGAATTTCAAATTAAAAGTCTCTGCTCTTCAAAAGTCACCACTAAGAAAATAAAAGATAAGGTATAGACAAATATTTGCAATATGTATATCTGATAAACAAAATGAAAAATGACTCAGATTTTAAAATGGACAAAAGACTTGAACTAACTGTTCTCAAACAAAGTTATACTAATAAAAACATAAAAAGCATCATGAAGTCATCAGAGAAATGGAAATTAAAATTTCAATGAGGTACCACTATTGATTCTGACTCACAGCAACACCCATTCAGCTTCCCAGGCTGTAAATCTTTACAAAAGCAGATTGCCCCATCTTCCTTCCACAGAGTGACTGATGGGTTTGAACCACTGACCTTGTGGTTAGCATCCAAATGCCTTATTTACTATGCCACCAGATCTCCTTATGCATACATTAGAATTGCTAATATTGAAAAAGACTTATGATATCAAGCTCTTGGCAGGGAAGTGAACCAACTGGAATTCTCATGTATTGCTGATATAAAGTGGTACAGATATTGTTGTTGTTGTTATGTGCTGTTGAGTTGTCTTTGACTCATAGCAACTCTATGCACAGCAGAATGAAACATTGCCTGGTCTCACCCCAGCTCCATGATCCCTATACTTGACCCCATAGCCACAGCCACTGTGTCAATCCATCTTGTTGAGGGCCTTACCCTCCCTCATGGACCCTCTACCTTACCAAGCATGGCATCTTTCTCCAGGGAATGGTCCCTTCTGACAGCATGACCAAAGTAGGTGAGAAGTCTGGCCATTCTCACTTCCAAGGAGCATTCTGGCTTCACTTGTTCCAGAACAGATTTGTTAGTTCTTTTAGCAGTCCATGGTACTTTCAGCATTCTTCACCAACACCACAACTCAAAAGCATCAACTCCTCTTCCATCTTCTTTACTCATTGTCCAGCTCTCACATGCATATGAGGCATTTGAAAATATAATGGCTTGTGTCAGGTGCACCTTAGTCTTCAAGGAGACATCTCTGCTCCTCAGCACTTGAAAGAGGTCCTTTGCAGCCTATTTGCCCAGTGCTATATATCGTCTGATATCCTGACTGCTGCTTCCATTGATGTCGATTGTAGAACCAAGCCATGTGAACTCTTTGACAACTTCAATCTTATCTCCATTTATCATGATGTTGCTTACAGGCCCAGTTGTGAGAATCTTTGTTTTCTTTATATTGAGATGTGCTTCAGATGTGCTATTGAGATTCTTCAATGTTCATCAGTAAGTGCTTCAAGTCATCCTCACTTTCAGCAAGCAAATTTGTGACGTCAGCGTATCTCAGGTTGTTAATGATTCTTCCTCCGATTCTGATGCCATGTTCTTCATATAGTCCAGCTTATTGGATTCTTTACTCAGCATATAGATTGAATAAGTATGGTGAAAGGATACAACCCTGCAACACTCCCTTTTAAAACATGCAGTATCCCCTTGTTCTGTTCAAATGACAGCCTCCTGGTCTATGTACAGTGGTACAAATACTTAAGAAAATAGATAACATTATCATATGACCCAGCAAAATCCATTTTAATTCTGATTTAAACTATGCCCAGAAGTTACTTGATCCAAAAACTAGCAACCATCCAAGTGTGCATCAATAAGAGATGGACTTAGAAGGGGCACAAGGCAACTTTTTGAGGAGATGGAAATATTTCTCTATTTTGATTATCCTTGAATAATACTAAAGTTGAAAAGAACTTTAGTAAATATATATTCTAATATATTTCTTTCATAAATGAATACTTTGAACAATAAGAGATTAGCTTCCAGTTAATTCAAATAACTAGTTGGTAGTAGAACCACTGGAAACAGCAGTCAAGAACTCACACGAAGTATTGCACTGGTCAAATCTCCCGCAAAAGACCTCTTTAAAGTCCTGAAGAGTAAAGATGACTCTTTGGAAACATTGTATTTTCAATTGGCTCATATACAAGTGAAATCTGGACAATGAATAAGGAAGACCAAGGAACAGTTGATGCTTTTGAGTTGTGTTGGTGAAGAATACTGAAAGTCCCATTGACTGCCAGAAGAACTAACATCTGTCCTGGAAGAAGTGTAACCAGAATGCTCCTTGGAAGAGGGAATGGCCAGACTTCTCACCTACGTTGGTCATGCTGTCAGAAGGGACCATTCCCTGGAGAAGGATACCATGCTTGGTAAAGTGGAGGGTCAGCGAAAGAGGGGAAGGCCCTCAATGAGATGGATTGATACAGTAGGTAGAGCGATGAGCTCAGGTATAGCAAGAATTGTGAGGCTGATGCAGGACCAGGCAGTGTTCATTCTGTTGTACATAGGTCTCTATGAGTCAGAGCAAACTCGACGGCACCTAACAATAACAATAAAAACATTTGTGGCTAGCATTATATTTCAATTGAACAATGCTTCTTTAGAAAATTTTCACAACCACAATCTTTGTCACATTGACTTGTTTTTCAGAATGCATGTTGTTATAGCAAAACTGACTATAGTTAACCCAATGCATTCTTTTTTCTTAGCCAGTTTATGTTGGTCTATCACTTGTAATTGAAAATGTTCTACATATTATGGTTTCCAAATTGGGTATAAATCAAAATATCAAATTACCTTTTATTAACTAGTGTACACTTTCAGTGCACTTTCACAGTCAGTATCTCCTATGATCTCATAAGGTAACCATTGTTAATTTACGGAATCTGAAGTTTAAAGAGAGTAAGTTAGTTACCCAAAGTCGAGCTAGAAAAAGAGAAGAAGAGCAGAGTCACTTAACTCAGATGTTTGTATCCCAAACCTTATTTCTTCCCCCTCTGGCATCCTATCTTTGCTGACGCATCTGGAATTTACCCTCTGAAGTTCAAGGTAACATAATAAATGTAAATGGTGGTGATCAACTATTTTTGGGGTTTTTGCTTCATGTTGCTGATATATATTCCAAATGTTATCAGACCATGTAAAACACAGGGTGGCTACTTTTAACATTGTCAGAGAAATACTATTCAACAATTTCAATAATATAAAATAAGAAATGAGTTTTTAGTATAGTGACCAAAGATTTCTGAAAGTCTCTGATACAGATGTGAACAAGGGAAAGTAGAACAATAAAGGGTTTATGCTTCTTTAGTCCTGCTCAATGGAAAGATCGGCTCTATCTAGCGGACCCTAGAAAGCTGACCACCAGGAAGATATTTTCTACAGATTAATGGATTGGGAATAATTCTCTGGATTCAGCAATAACGTTGGTGAAGCCTAAATTCTATTTTTTTCTGATTCTATGGTCTCCAAGTTTCCCAGATTACTTATTTGGGTCTAGATGCTTTATCTTAGAAATAAACAATTCTCATAGACATAATTTGAAAGGTATAAATTTGGGAAAAATTAAATAAATTCTACATTCTGCATTATGTATTAGTTTGTACAAAGTCTGTGCTGCATGACTGCCCCACTAGAATAGTAATACTGATAATTTGAATATGTAGTGTGAGGTACCAGGCCATGATTCTCTACCAAAATGTACACACCCTATATGATTAGCCAAAAGGAAAAAAAAAAAAAAAATCACAGCAAACTACTCTCGCCTAAGCTTTTCTTATAAAAAAGTACAACAGTTATGGCAACATGCATACTGAGTTTATTTGAATGGCCCTGATTTCAAAACCTTTCTCACTGACCTCATGAGGAGGTAACTTATGTCTTGATTAAAATATATGCCTTGATTTTTAATTCCAAAAGTTGAGCTTTATAAATGTATCAAATCCTTCTCCTCATGGAGACTAGTTGGGGAACAAAGGCCAGTATGAAAGAAATAGAATGGGAGGTCATTTACAGGAAGTGCAAAGGCTGAGGCAGATTATCATCAGCATGCACCAAGGGTTGTTATCCTTTTCTCTTCAGGCCAGAACTCAGAGTGACAATGGAGGCCCTTGGGGGAGGAGGCATAGCTGAGGAGACATTTCAAGCAAAGCAAGGGTCTGGGCAAAGTGTCTGGGATGGTTGGTTGTTTAACCTCTCTGTGCCTTAGTCACTTCCTCTGAAAAATAAATATAACAACACTTTTTTCACAGAGATGTTGTAGACATTAAAAGCTTGTATGTAGGCACTTAAAACAATGCCAGGCCCATAGTAATCACACTGCTAATGGTAGCAAGCAGCAGACAGAACAACAGCATCAACTCTCATGACCACTTTTTCTGTAGAGTACTTGTTCAATGTCACACCCTAAGGAAACGAAGACTCCTTTAAAAAAACTTCACCTTGTTACCCTGTGAAATCTCTAATACAGGAATCTTTGGCTACTGGAATTCTCTGAGGAGAATGACATTAGCTGTACTCCCCGCTCTCCACTCGCAGCCTGATGGAAGGGCAGCAGCAAGTCTAAAATGTTACGAGCCAGTAATTTTACCCCAAGTATGTCTTTAAAGCTTCCTTTCCAACTCAGTTTTCTCCAATGAAAAACACTGTATAAGCAAAAAATATTAATAGTATTAATAAAAATATTTCAGCCATGTTGCTTCTTGCATCGTATGTAATTCATTAGTGGCAGCTCGTAGGCGAGGCAAAATTTTCATGTCAAATAACGTTTTATGGGTCTTTAGAACATTATACTCACTGGGTGTCCCCACATCATGATGAGACCTCCCTGGGTGGGAAGACAGGCAGAAAAAGCTTTGTAAAAACTTTTCTGTCTGAGATTTGCTTGGAATAAATGTTAGTTTGTGTTCCTTGTTCAGCAGGCACACAGTACCAGGAAATTTGGGAGCTTGTGGTCTGAAAGGGCATGAACTTCGTTGTTCATGGAAACAGGATTTATAATGATGTTAGCTAAAAAGAAGAAATTAAATATAAAAAGGTTAATGAAAGGTTTCAGTCGAGATTACAGTGACCATGATCAATCAAAGGCCGGGAGAAATGTTGTTTTACAATTAAAATATCCCGACACATTGTTATTTATCACTATTGCCTTATTGCTAGAGTAGGCCACAATTAATCATACAAATTACCCAGATGAACTAAATTCTGAGATCCCTTTTTGTCAAATAATATTGTCATGTTATTGTTAAAACTGGTGAAGTTTTAGCTAATATTCTGATTTTAATAATTTTGTTTAAAAAGATCTATTATGTGGAGATTGTAGGGAAAATTCTAAGAAGGAAGATTTACCGATTGTTTTAAAGCTCATTAGATTTCAAGGTTGAATATATATCTCCCATTGAAATGCATAGTAGAATCTTCATGAAAGTTTATCAGGAAAAAAAAAAAACCCTAACTCAACGGCCGTCTCACTGCCATCAAGTCGATTCCGACTGATAGCAGTCCCCTTTGTGTTTCTGAGGAGGTAAATCTTTATGGAAGTAGATTGCCCAGTCTTCCTTCCATGGAGTGGCTGGTAGGTTTGAACTGCCAACCTTCTGGTTAACAGTCAAATCCCTTAGGCATGATACCACCATTGAGCTCTATGCTTGGTAGCCATCCATCCATCCATCCATCTCCATCCATCCATCCATCCATTTTTGTTGTTGTTGTTATGTGCCATCGAGTCAAACCCGACTCATAGCGACCCCTCCTTGGGTTTCCGAGGCAGTATCACTACGGAAGTAGGATCGCCTAACCTTCCTTCCGAGGAGTGGCTGGTGGGTTTGAACCACCAGCCGTCTGGTTAGCAGACAAGTGTCTTAGCCACTATGCTACCAGAGCTCCTATTTTTAGTTAATTCTTATTGAAGTCCTACTATGTGAGAGACACTTGGCTAGGATCTAGAGCAACAGCAGTTATGTCCCTTAACTTCATGTAACTTAAAGTCTAGTAGGGAAGAAGGTCATTGTGCAAGTAACCACAAAAGTGGAGAGTTATGAAAGATGGAATAAAGAAGACCACAGGGATTTATAGGAGTTTGGATTAGAAGGGTGGAGATATAGTATTTCAACTAAGACCTGAAGAATAGATAAAGAGATGCATTAGACAGGTCATGGGGAAGTGTACAGGCAGAGAAAATAGTTCATACAACTGATCACTGCTGTATTTCTGGGACTTGGCAAATTGTGGGTCAATGGTAAATACTTATGGAATAGATTAATGTCAGTCATTCTACTTCCAGGGGGACTTGGCTTTTTATACTCAGCGCCATCCTGCAAAGACAATCCTCACTCAGTCTCTCACTCTTAGCCCTGTACATGTGAAGGATGACTAAGATGAACATCTACCACTTTGTCTTCCAGTTTGTCATACTAAGATAGTTTACATGTGTCTACATTGCTGCTGAAAGCTATGCAACCAGTATTTCAAATACCAGTATGGTAGCCATGGTGATCAGGTTTCAGTGGAGTGTCCAGACTAAAGCAGACTAGGAAGAAAGGCCTGCTGATCTACTTCTGAAAAGTAGCCAATGAAAACCTCATGGATCACACAGAATATTGTCTGATAAAGTGCTGGAAGATGAGCATCCTTGGTTGCAAGGTACTAAAAATACACAGTAGCCAGAACAATGCACTCAGGCATGCCAACAATGATGAAGGGAGTTCAGGTCCAGGCAACATTTCCTTCTGTTGTACATGAGGTGGCCATGAGTCAGGTGACTTGTCGGCGACCAACATCAACAAGATGTAGATATCAGGTTAGGGTGAAAAAGAAAAAGCAGAGATGTCATGAAAAGGCAACACAGTATTAATGGTAGAGTAGAAGACAGGTAGACAGGAAAGAACATAATGCCACTAGTTACCCTATGTTGTTGTTGTTATGTGCCATTAAGTCATCCCTGACTCATAGCGACCCCTCCTTGGGTTTCCGAGGCAGTATCACTACGGAAGTAGATTGCTCCATCTTCCTTCCGAGGAGTGGCTGGTGGGTTTGAACCACCAGCCTTCTGGTTAGCAGTCAAGTGCCTTAGACACTACGCTACCAGAGCTCCTAGTTACCCTATAGGCCTACCTAATGTTGGAGTTTGAGTGCCAAGCATATGTTTATGAGAGCCTGATGGTTTTGTTTTCTCCATTAGGAGAAACTGACTGCTCCCTCTGGCAGTGATGCTTGATTTGTTAGCAATGAAGATGGCCTCCTTTTTTCTCTTTCCCTTCTCTAGAAGCCAGGACCCAGGGCAATCACTCTACTTGCCCATATGACAGGATATGGACTATTTATACTCCACTTTCCACAAAATGTATCCTAAGACCCTAGACCCTGTGTGCAAGGGTTGCCATGTTTAGTTACACAGGTTTCACCCTACATAAAGACACCCAGCAAAGGCACTGAGGGAAGACTGAAACAAGCCTGGACCCTTCCTTCCAAGTTAAATGACCAGACATGGGCTATTACCTCAGGAAGGTAGAATATTTTTCTAATTTGTTCACCTGCAGAGGATTCCTTTTAAAAATTTCCATAAAGTATCTTATAAGCCAGTTACATCCTTATTATTTTGCATCTTTCCTCCACTTGGACAATAGCATATATGGATATTAATTTTATATTAGTGTAGGTGCACAAATGTCTTCAGGTGGTTCAAGGAGCTAGCACATTCATCTGCTAACTGAAAGACTGGAGGTTTGAATCCACCCAACGCTTCCTTGGAAGACAGGTTGGGCCATCTACTTCCAAGAAATCAGCCGCTGAAAACCCTATGGAGCACAGTTCTACTCTGACACACATGGGATCACCATAAGTTGGAATCAGCTTGACAGAAATTAGTTTATTAATATTTTCAATCTTAAAAATTAAAAAAAAAAAAAAAACAGGTCTAACTAAATCAAATGAAAAATAGAAAAAGTGGGCCAAAGTTGTTCTGGCCATGGAAATGATACTGTAGTCCTGGGTACAAGGTTAAAACCTGTTCTTCTAAAATGCCCTTGTGTAAGTTAAAAATCTTGACTATAACTCTGTTGCCTTTCTCAGAAAGCATATGTAGCATTGGACAGCTCTAATTTCACAACCCTAATACATGAAGAAGGTAGAAAGGGCACAATTAATGCCAACAGTGTACATTCCTCAAACCAAGAAGCCTAAAAACCATTGAATTGAGGGGTCTTTTAAATTAAAACTCTTCCTCAGGTCCAGGTTTTAGAGAGAAAACAAAGAAGTGGGAGATTTTGCCCCTGCCTTTAGAGAATTTACATAGATCAAAAAATGAGAAAATTGTAGCCATTTTCTACCATTAAAATACAGATAAAAACTATTCAATTGCACAAACATAAGATGTAAAGCAGAAATGTTTTCAGGGTGTGTGGACATATCAGCAAAGTATGTGTCAAGATAAGAATAATTCTATGTCACATTTTGCCCCTGTTTCGCAAATTTAAGAGTGCACATTGATTTCTGTCCAAATGAAGTAGTCCTTGGGAAAAATTAGTGATATGCCCAACATCCAGTAAAAGCCATAAGAGAAAGCAGACAGCCTGACCCCAAGTCCTCACCTCACTGCTGTTGAGCCGGATCCAACTCATAGAGACCCCTCCTTGGGTTTCCAAGGCAGTATCACTATGGAAGTAGATTGCCCAACCTTCCTTCTGAGGAGTGGCTGGTGGGTTTGAACTGCCAGCCCTTCGGTTAGCAGTCAAATGCCTTAGTCATTATGCCACCAGAGATCCCAACCCCAAGTCCAGGTTCACTTTATCAAAACTGTAGACCAGAAAACAGAGCCATGTCACTTTTGCATATGAATTTGTGAGGTCACTGGGGTTCCTGTGATGACTCTAGACAGTATATTTTTGTTATAAATTATTACAAGTATCCAACACAAGAAAACCTGGTGGATGAGAGGTGCCGACGACATGTGGCAGCTAATTGAACATATAATCAGGGGCTGCACCACTGTGGCAGCTCTGGATTATATCAACAGGATAATGATGTTGCTAAAATTATGCACCTACAATTATCCCTTAAAGGTAGGTGATAAATGAATTAACTAATTCTAGAAGCACAAACCTTCAAATATTTAGAATTTGCTGCAGGGTGTATAGGGACAGCTTCATGTCAAAAAGTAGGCATCTTAGGCTATTAGTATGCTCATTAATCATAACAGTAATTCAGTAAAACATTGACATGGGTGCTCTATGTAGTTAAAATGTATTTATTAAAAAAATAAGGAAAAAAAAATGAAGCATTTCTATATTGGCTCTGATAATAGGGACAAAAGCACATAGAAAATTCAAAGATTAACAAAATAAAGCACAGAGATGATTTCCTAGACAGTAGAGTATGGATGGGAGCTCTGATGGCATAGTGCCTAAGACATTTGACTGCTAACCAGAAGGCTGGTGGTTCAAACCCACCAGCCCTTCCTCAGAAGGAAGATTGGGCAATCCACTTCCGTAGTGATATGCCTCAGAAACCCAAGGAGGGGTCACTATGATTTGAATGGACTCAACGACAGTGGCTTTTTTTTTTTTTTCTTCCCAATTATAGATGTCTAAAGTATAGATGTATAGATGATACTAGAATTATAGATGAGCTTTCTTTCAGATATCATTTTAGGACAGTGTAGACCACCACCTACCAACCTTTAAAAAGTGGTGAATGAAAATACAAAAAGAGAAGGAATCTGTACACCAAAAGGATGTCAAACAAGCAAGTGCTTCAGCCATCATGGTGCATGAGTCCTGAGTGCCCTATGTACTGTGAAAAGGAAAGGTGGAGTGGCAATTTTGAATCAGAAGAGAATGGCTTGGGAGGTGGGGCTACCAGTCCTCACCAGGTTCTTACTAGCATTAAATGGAAGGCAAGTATTTAACCTCTCTTAAGCTTCAGTTTCCTCATCTATAAAATGGGGATAACCATTGCTCTAAGCTCATTGGTTTGTTGTGAAGATTAAGTAGCTGTGAATGCCTGAACTAGTACTTGGAACACAGTGAATGCTCAAAGACTAATAATAGACTGTCATCATTATTATTGGGTCTCCAGCCACTACTAGTCTGTACATATGCTATAGATGATTCATAAAGCCTTACCTATCTAATGTCAAACACAGAACAAACCCATTGTCATCAAGTGGATTCCAACTACTGGTGACCTCATGTATGTCACAGTAGAACTGCACTCCAGTTTTCATGGCTTTGAAAATTTGGGAGGCAGATTGCCAGCCCTTTTTTCCAAGGTGCTTCTGAGTGGGTTCAAATTGCCAGTCTTTCAGTTAGTAGTCAAGTCCTAACTGTTTGCACCACCCAGGGACTCCTTTTCTAATGTCACTGTGTCATTAATTAAGTGAGTTCCTAGACCTATATTCATCAGTGCCTACACTCCTGAACGTTTTAAAGATATACACATGGACATCAGACATTGGCCCTTCTTTGTTTATTGGCTGCATTTCAAGGGGAAGGTTACTAGCCAAAATAAATGGTGAAGTGACCAGGATAAGCCATTGTAGTATCTCTGGTTCACTGTCTGACGGGGATAGAGGTTTAAAATTACTCACATGAATAAGGATAGAGGATCGCCTCTGTACTATATTCATTTGTGTTGGCTAGGTCCCCATTACCATAGACAATTGAGAACTGACAGTATTTATTTCCAAAGACTTTCTTAAAATGGAAAGATCTCTGTGGCATCTATAAGATTCAATTAGAGGACCTTTATAGGCACACATCTAGTTGAACCAAATGAGAGATAAATTAACCTATAAACAGCATGCTTTTTTCTTGTAGAATCCTCTAATGGCCTGATTTAGGATATCAGCAGATGGGAGGTCAGTGCCCAGTGCTTTCAGAGTTCAAGCCATTCATTACAATCAGGTTCGTGATGCCACAAAAAGGTTCTAATGAAACACACTCCAGTAAGCCTCAGAGGGAGCAGCTCATGTGTGCGCAAGGCATGAGTTTAAGGCAGCAGACAGACTGTGATTTTGTATTGCTAGACAGGTAGGGGGTCCAAACAGAGCCACTGCACATTTATTAAGTTGTATTCTTTCACGGGAGAAACTCTTGCCGAGACATCTTACCTGTAAGCTCCTTAAAGCTTTTAGCTGAAATGCTCTAGTTCACATACAAAGAGAATTGCACTGTTTGTCACTAGTCAGTGTCTTCTAACATCAGGGCTTTAGTGGGAAAAGAGACACATTAAAAAGTTACCTGATCTCTCTAGTGGATTTCCCTGTTCCAGCTGAGGGGGTTTTTCTGAGTCCTTTCTCCTCAAGTTATGGGGATGGGATGTGGGAGGGGGACAACATATATATCTTGAATCCCGACAAATCATAGCTCCAAATAATACAAAATATGTGCCCGCAGGTTTTCAGGTTTTGCTTTGTTTTTTAGCAAAATACTCTAGGGTTCTGAAAAATATTTACTTTGTGGCCATGTTCAATGACAAAAAGCCTTATAAATTGTTAGTAACCTAAATTAAGTACATCACAGCAAGAAAACATCCACTTTTAGTATACATGTATAACATCACAGGGCATCTTGCTGGTTTAGAAACATCCAGTTTTATGTGGTGCTAGCAGGTGAAGGATGAGACTGTCTTTTGTGTGTTCTTAGCAGACGATCCTGTAGTACAATGTGATGGGCATGTATATGAGTTGTAGATAACGCATTGGAGTCTTGATATAATGCTTCCCTTGAGGACCTATGCTGAGAAGTGCTCTTAGAGATGAGATTAGCTTCTTCAGAGTTTGCATTAGTACTTCAGTAAATGAATCCCTTCAGATAGAAGTTCCTAGTAGCCTCATTTTATACTATATTTGAATGTGTAATGAATAGTTTTACATGGTAGTTAAAATATATATATTTTCTTCCTATTTTGTTTTTCCATATAATCAAATTTATATACCTACTCTTTTTACCTCTCTTCTCAGTAGCCAATCAAAATCTTTATTGAGTCCTAGCGATTTCTTCACTATCCTTGCAGTTTACGTACATAATCAGCTGATCATTGCTAATACCCAAGTTAAAAATTAAATTTGGTACTTTAAATACTGTATTTTTTAATAATAACATGATCTGCTTTGCCTAATAATGCTTGTCACTGCATAGAAACTCTTCCCTTCTTACATGGTTCCAATCTGTAAAGAATCTCTTTTTTTACATTGCTTTTAAAGAACAAATTAGTAACTTGAGACTTGAAGAGTCTTCCTGATAAAGATGGTTGTAACCATGGGTAAGAGATCTTTTCCTCATAAGAATGACTATCACCCCCTGCTATGCATCCACCTCCATCTCTTGACTACTGTTTACCCTACTCCAGAAAAATAAATCATAATTGTGTACATATGTTGTACCTAGTAAATCTCTTTCATAGTCATAAGGTTTTTTTCACTGGTCACATTTTTCATAAATAGATTATTAGGTCCCCTTTCATAGTCTGTCTTAGTCTGGTAACTGCTGAAATCTACCTACCATGTGTGACGCTGCTGGTATTTGAAATACCAGTGGCATAGCTTCCAGCATCACAGTAACACCCAAGCCACCACAGTATGACAAACTGACAGATGAGTGGTGGAAAGATTGTTGAATTCAGACTGCTGACCTTTTGGTTAGCTGCTGAACACTTAACCACTGTGCTGCAAGGGTTCAGATATTATGAATGGCAGCAGAATATTGTCTGATATAGTGCTGGATAACGAGGCCCACAGGTTTGAAGGCACTCAAAACTCAAAGCAGAGTTGACCTTAATGACATGGATGGAGTAAAGTTTTCAAGATCTCCGTGTGCTGATGTGGCACAACTCAAAATGAGAAGAAACAACTGCAAACATCCATTAATAATCAAAACATGGAATGTTCGAAGTATGAATCTACAAATATTGGAAGTCATCAAAAATGAAACGGAACTCATAAAAATCTATATCATAGGTATTGTTGTTGTTATGTGCTGTTGAGTCGGCCCCGACTCATAGAGACCCCTCCTTGGGTTTCTGAGGCAGCATCACTATGGAAGTATATTGTCCAACCTTCCTTCTGAGGAGTGGCTGATGGGTTTGAACCACCAGCCTTCTGGTTAGCAGTCAAGTGCCTTAGCACTATGCTACCAGAGCTCCTATCATAGGTATTAGTGAGCTGAAATGGACTGTTGTTGTTTTTAGGTGTTGTTGAGTCATCTCCAACTCATAGAGACCCTATGCACAACAGAATAAAACACTTCTGGATCCCATGCCAGCTCCACGATCCTTGCTATACTTGAGCTCATCGCTGCAACCACTGTGTCAATCCATCTTGTTGAGGGCCTTCCCCTCTTTCCTTGACGGTCCACTTTACTAAGTATGACATCCCTCTCTACAGAATGACCCCTTCTTACAACATGACCAAAGTAGGTGAAGCAAAGTCTGGCCATTCTCACTTCCAAGGAGCATTCTGGCTGCACATCTTCCAGGACAGATTCATCAGTTCTTTTAGCAGTGCATGGTACTTTCAGCATTCTTTACCAACACCACAACTCAAAAACATCAACTCTTCTTCATTCTTCCTTATTCATCATCCAGCTTTCACATGCACACGAGGCTATTGAAAATACCATGGCTTGTGTCAGGTGCATCCTAGTCCTCAAGCAGACATCTTTGCTATTCAGCACTAGAAAGAGGTCCTTTGTAGCCAATTTGCCCAGTGTTATACATCATTTGATGTCCTGACTGCTGTTTCCATTGACGTTGATTGTAGAATCAAGCAATATGAAGTCTTTGATAACTTCAATCTTTTTCCCATTTATTGTGATGCTGCTTACAGGTCCAGTTGTGAGGATTTTTGTTTTCTTTATACTGAGGTGTAATGCATACTGCAGACTATAGTCTTCAATCTTCATCACTAAGTGCTTTAAGTCATCCTCACTTTTAGCAAGCAAAGTTGTGGTGTCAGCATATCTCAGGTTGTTAATGATTCTTCTTCCAATCAGGATGCCAGGTTATTCTACATATAGTCCAGCTTCTCAGATTATTTGTTCAACATATAGATTGAATAAGTATGGTGAAAGGATACAGCCCTGACCCATTCCCTTCTTGATTATGAGCCATGCAGTGTCCCCTGGTTCTGTTCAAATGACAGCCTCCTGATCTATGTACAGGTTCTTCTTGAGTACAATTAAGTGTTCTGGAATTCCCATTCTTCTCAATGTTACCCATAATTTGTTATGATCCACACAATCAGATGCTTTTGCATAGTCAATAAAACACAAGTAAACATCTTTCTGGTGGTCTTTTCTTTTAGCCAAGACCTATCAGACATCAGCAATGATATCCCTCATTCCACATCCTCTTCTGAATCCCAGTTGCATTTCTGGAAGTTCTCTATCAATATCCAGCTGAAACCATTTTTGAATTATCTTTAGTAAGATTTTACTTGCATGTGATATTAATGATATTGTTCAATAATTTCCACATTTTGTGGGATCACTTTTCTTTGGAATGGGTACAAATATGGATCTCTTCCAGTCAGTTGGCCAGGTAGCTGTCTTCCAAATCTCTTGGCATAGCCAATTGAGTGCCTCAAGTGGGGCATCCCTTTGTTGAAATGTCTCAGTGCCTATCCTGTCAATTCCTGGAGTCTTGTTTTTTGCCACTTCCTTCAATGAAGCTTCAACTTCTACCTTTAATACCATTGATTCTTGATCATATGTCACTTGCTGAAATGAATGAGCATTGACCAATTCTTTTTGGTACAGTGACTCTGTGCATTCCTTCCATTTTCTTTTGATGTTTCCTGCATCATTCAGTATTTTTCCCATATAATCTTTCAATATTGCAACTAGAGGCTTGAATTTATTCTTCAGATCATTCAGCTTGAGAAATGCTGAGCATGGTCTTCCCTTTTGGTTTCCTAACTCTAAGTCTTTGCACATTTCATTATAATAATTGACTTTTTCTTTTTGAGCAGGTCTTTGAAATCTTCTGTTTATCTCTTTTATCTTGTCATTTCTTCCATTTGCTTCGGTTACTCTCCTTTCAAGGGCAAGTTTCAGAGTCTCTTCTGACATCCATTTTTTTTCTTCTTCCTTTTCCGTCTTTTCAATGACCTTTTGCTTTCTTCATGGTTGATGTTCTTGCTATCATCCCACAATTTCTTTGGTCTTCGGTCATTGGTGTTCAGTGCATCAAATCTTTTTTTAAATGGTCTCTAATTTCAGGAGGGATATATTCAAGGTCATATTTTTGCTCTTCTAGACTTGTTCTAATTGTCTTCAATTCAAGGTGAACTTTCATATGAGCAGTTGATGGTCTATTCCACAATCAGCTCCTGGCCTTGTTTTGGCTGAAGATATTGAGGTTTTCCATCACCTCTTGTGACAGATATAGTCAATCTGATTCCTGTGTACTCCATCTGGTAAAGTCCATGTGTATAGCTGCCATTTGTGTTGCTGAAAAAAGGTATTTGCAATGAACAAGTTGTTGGTCTTGCAAAATTCTATAATGCAATCTCCGGCGTTATTTCTGTCACCAAGACCAAATTTTCCAACTACTGATGATTTTTCTTTGTTTCCAAATTTTGCATTTCAGTCACCAGTGATAATTAACACATCCTGATTGCATGTTTGGTCAATTTCAGACTGCAGAAGTTGATAAAAATCTTCCATTTCCTCACCCTTTGCTTTGGTGGTTGGTGTGTAAATTTGAATAATGAACTGGTATTGGCTATTATGAATCAGATGATCATATGGTCTACTATGCTGGGAATGAGAAATTGAAGAGAAATGATATAATATTCAGCATCAAAAAGAACATTTCAAGACCTATGCTGAAGTACAATGCTGTCAGTGATAGGATAATATTCAGATGTCTACAAGGAAAACCAGTTAATACTGTTGTTGTTGTTGTTGTTGTTATATGCCGTCGAGTCGGCCCCAACTCATAGTGACCCCTCCTTGGGTTTCCCAGACAGTATCACTACGGAAGTAGGATTGTCCAACCTTCCTTCCGAGGAGTGGCTGGTGGGTTTGAACCGCCAGCCTTCTGGTTAGCAGTCAAGTGCTTTACCCACTATGCTACCAGAGCTCCTATTATTAAAACTTACATACCAACTACTAATCCCAAAGATGAAAAAAATTAAAGTTTTTTAGTAACTTCTGCAGTCTGAAATTGATTAAACATGAAATCAAGATAATAATAATTATAATTTATAATTACTGGTAATTGAAATGCAAATGTTGGAAACAAAGAAAATGGATTGGTAGTTGGAAAACATAGCTTTAGTGATAGGAACAATGCAGTAGATCATGTGATAGAATTTTGCAAGACTGACAACTGATTCCACGCAAATAACTTATTATAACAACACAAACAGGGACTATACACATGGAAATCACTGGATGGAATACATAGGAAGAAAATTGACTTCACTGTGGAAAGAAATGATGGAAAAGTTCAATGTCATTGGTCAGAACTAGGCCAGGGGCCAATTGGGGAACAGACCATCAATTGTTCATATGCAAGTTCAAGTAGAAGCTGAAGAAAATTAAAACAAGTCCACGACATTCAAAGCAGGACTTTGAGTATGCCTCACCTGAATTTAAAGGCCACTTCAAGAATTGATTTGACACATGGAACAACAATAAATGAAGGTTAGATGAGTCTTTAAGGGATGATATCAAACTTAAAGAAAGCAAAAAGTTGTTATTAAAAAGGTGAAAGAAAATACCAAAATTGATGTCAGAAGAGTCTCTGAAACTTGGTCTTGAATGTAGATTGACTAATGTGAATGGAAGAAATAATGAAATAAAAGAGCTGAACAGAAGTTTTCAAAGAGCAGCTCAAGAAGACAAAATAAGGTATCATAATGAAATGTGCAAAGATATGGAGTTAGAAAAAGGAAAGGGAAGAATGTGCTTAGCATTTCTCAAGCTGAAAGAACTGCAGAAAAAATTAAGCCTCAAGTTACAGTATTGAAGGATTCTATGGGTAATTGCACTGTTGTAAATTACTTGGTATGGCTTTTCTAGCCATAAGTCTTTGTAAACTCCATGGTGGAATTTACTGTGAGAAACTGAGTAGCTTCTGATTGTTAAAATCATCCACCTGAGGTATTTTTGTTGGGTGTGGCACTGCAGCAATGTTCTGGGAAGGTCACTCTCTCTCAGGTGCTTAGAATTCTGATGTTATGATTGGTTAGTTTGGCCGCTCTGCCAGGCTCAAAAAGGAGGCCTTTTAGAAGCAGAAGTCTCTCTGACTATTGAGTGAGAAGGACATACTGCTGAGGATGAACGCACTCCTGAGAGACATGCACTGCTGGGAAAGATACACAAGAGACACACATTGCTGAGAGGGACACTGAGGGATGCACACTGCTGGGAGAGAACTGTGAGAGACTGTTGGCTGAGAGACGGCGGGCTGAGAGAGACTGAGCGTTTTTCCTGAACTTGAATTGTAATCTGGTACTTCCTTAATAAACCCCATAATCTGTGAGTTTTGTGTGGCCACTGCAGTGAATTATCAAACCCAGTAGAGAGGTGGTGGGTGCTTTGGGAGGAATGGTTGGTGAAAGGGCTGGAGGGAGGCAGCATGTCTGGCCTTGCATGAACAGGCCTTGGGCTACTGATAGTGATTCTGTCTTCCTCTTGTGGGGTTAAAGGAGGTCAGAAGATGTGGCCTCCTTGCCTTTTTAGCAGTAATATATTGAACAATGCAGGAAGCATCAAAAGAAGATAGAAGAAATACATAAGAGTCACTATACCAAAAAATATTGGTTGGCATTCAACCATTTCAGGAGGCAGCATATGATCAAGAACCGATGGTACTGAAAGAAGTCCAGACTACACTGAGGCAATAGCAAAAAGCAAAATTCCAGGAATTAATTGAATATCAGTTGGGATATGTCAGCTAATGAATGAAACAGTGAAAGTACACACTCGTCCATGCCAAGAAATTTGGAAAACAGCTAACTGGCCAAATGACTGGGGAAATCCATATTTGTACCCATCCCCATTCTATATTATGGCCAGGGCCCGAGGTAGGTAGGCCCGAGGCTTGGAGGCTGCTTTTCACTTGGGAGTGGCTCTATATTAAGGCTAGGGCCTGAGGTAGGCAGGCTGGGGCTCAGGGGCTGCTTTTCACTTGTGGGCAGCTCTGTTTTAAGGCCATTGTTTGAGGTAGGCAGGTGCAGAGGGGTTAGGAGCAATTAAAGGAGATGAACTTGTCTGTCAGTTTGTTGTCCTGCAGTGGCTTATATGTTGCTATGAGGCTGGAGGCTATGCTGCTGTGTTGCAAAATGCCAGCAGGTTTACCCAAGTTGGGGAGGTTTCTGCGGAGCTTCCAGTCTAAGACAGACTCAGAAGAATGAAGAGGCCATCCACTTCTCAAACAATTTGCCAGTGAAACCTTATGAATAGCAGTGAAACACGGACTGACGTATTACTGGAAAACTTTATGAACAGCCTGGAAACATTGTCTGATATAGTGCCAAAAGATGAGCCCATCAGGTCAGAAGGCACTCAAAATTTGACTAGGGAAATGCTGACTCCCCAGAGTAGAGATGACCTTAACGATATGGATAGAGTAAACTTTTAGGACCTCCATTTGCTGATGTGGCACAACTCAAAATGAGCAGAAACACATGCAAACATCCATTAATAATTGGAACATGGAATGTATGAAGTATCAATCTAGGAAAATTGGAAGTTGTCAAAAATGAAATGGGAAGCATAAATATCAATATCCTAGGCATTAGTGAGCTGAAATGGACTGGTTCTGGCCATTTTGAATCAGACAACCATATGATCTACTGTGCCGGGAATGACAAATTGAAGAGGAATGTGTGGCATTCACTGTCACAGTGTTTCAAGATCTATCTTGAAGTACAATGCTGTCAGTGATAGGATAATACCCATATGTCTACAAGGAAGACCAGTTAACACTACTATTATTCAAATTTATACACCAAGCACCAAAGCCAAAGATGAGGAAAGTGAAGATTTCTACCAATTTCTGCAGTCTGAAATTAACCAAACATGCAATCAAGATGTGTTGATTATTACTGGTGACTGGAATGGAAAGGTTGGAAACAAAGAAGAGTTACTGGTGGTTGGAAAATATGGCATGGTGATACAAATAACACTAGAGATTGCATAATAGAATTTTGTCAGACCAATGACTTATTCATTGCAAATACCATTTTTCAACAACATAAGCAATGACTATACATGTGGACTTCACCAGATGGAATACAAAGGAATCAGATTGACTACATCTGTGGCAAAAGGCAATGGAGGAGTTCAATATCTTCAGTCAAAACAAGGCCAGGAGCTGATTGTGGAACAGACCATCTGCTCATATGCCCATTCAAGTTGAAGTTGAAAACAATTAAAGCAAGTCCACAAGAGCCAAAATATGACCTTGATAATATCCCTCCTGAGTTTAGAGACCATTTAAAGAACAGATTTGATGCATTGAACACCAATGACTGAAAACCAGAGGAATTTTGGGATGACATCAAGAATATTATCCATGAAGAAAGCAAGAGGTCATTAAAAAGATGAGAAAGGGAGAAAAGACCAAAATGTATGTTAAAAGAGACTCTGAAACTTGCCCTTGAGTGGAGAATAGCTAAAGCAAATGGAAGAAATGACAAGATAAAAGAGCTGAACAGAAAATTTCAAAATGCAGCTCGAGAAGAGAAAGCCAATTACTATAATGAAATGTGCAAAGACCTGAAGTTAGAGAACCAGAAGAGAAGAACATCCTCCACATTCCTCAAGCTGAAAGAACTGAGGAAAAAATTCAAGCCTTGAGTTGCAATATTGAAAGATTCTACGGGAAAAATATGGAATGATACAAGAAACATAAAAAGAAGATGGAAGGAATGCACAGTCACTGTACCAAAAAGAATTGGTTGATGTTCATCCATTCAGTAGGTAGCATATGATCAAGAACCAATGGTGCTGAAAGAAGAAGTCAAAGCTGCATTGAGGGAAGCAGCAAAAAACAAGGGTCCAGGTATTGATGGGATACCCACTAGATGTTTCAACAAACAGAAGGAGGCAATCAGGTGGTTATGCCAAGAGACTTGGAAGACAACTACCTGGCTGACTGACTGGAAGAAATCCATATTTGTATCCATTCCAAAGAAAGGTACCCATCCCACAGAATGAGGAAATTATCAAACAATATCATTAATATCACATGCAAGTAAAATCTTACTGAAGATAATTTAAAAATGGTTGCAGCAGTATATTGACAGAGAGCTTCCATAAATGCAAGCTGGATTCAGAAGAAGATGTAGAATGAGGGATATCATTGCTGATATCATCTTACCTGAAAGCAAAGCATTCCAGAAAGATGTTTACTTATGTTTTATTTATTGACTATGCAAAAGCATTCAATTGTGTGGATAATAACAAATTATGGATAACATTGAGAAGAATGGGAATTCCAGAACACTTGATTGTACACATGAGGAACCTCTACATAGACCAGGAGCCTGTCTTTCGAACAGAACAAGGGGATACTGCATGATTCAAAATCAAGAAGGGAGTGTGTCCAGGTTGTATCCCCTCACCATACTTATTAATCTTGTATACTGAGCAAATAATCCGAGAAGCTGGACTATATGAAGAAAAACATGACATCAGGATCGGAGGAAGACTCATTAACAACATGTGATACACAGACAATGCAACTTTGCTTGCTGAAAGTGAAGATGACTTGAAGCACTTACTGATGAAGATTAAAGACTACAGTCTGCAGTATGGATTACACCTCAATATAAAGAAAATAAAAATCCTCACAACTGGTCCAATAAACAACTTCATAATAAATGGAGAAAAGATTGAAGTTGTCCAGGATTTCATATTACTTGGTTCTACAATCCACACCAATGAAAGCAGCAGTCAAGACATCAGACAATGCATTGCACTGGGCAACTCTTCTGCAAAAGACCTCTTTCAAGTGCAGAAGAGCAAAGATATCTCCTTGAAGACTAAGCTGTGGCTAACCAAGCCATGGTATTTTCAATAACCTCTTATGAATGTGAGAACTGGACAATAATAAGGAAGACTGAAGAAGAGTTGATGCTTTTGAGTTGTGGTGTTGGAGAAGAAGGCTAAGAGTACTATGGTCTGCTAAAAGGACTAATAAATTTGTCTTGGAGGAAGTGCAGGCAGAATGCTCCTTGGAACGAAAAATGGCCAGACTTTGTTTCACCTACTTTGGTCATATTCTCAGAAGGAACCATTCCTTGGAGAAGGATATCATGCTTGGTAAAGTGGAGGGTCAATGAAGAAGGGGAAGACCCTCAATTAGATGGATAGTCACAGTTGCTGCAATGATGGGCTCAGGTATAGCAGGGATTTTGAGGCCTGAACAAAACTGGGCAGTGTTTTGTTCTGCTGTGCATAGGGTTGCTAAGAGTTGGAGATGACTTGACGGCACCTAACAACAACAACAACCCATTCCAAAGAAAGGTGATCTAACACAATGCAGGTATTATCAAACAATATCATATGAAAGTAAGATTTTGCTGAAAATAATTCAAATATGCTTGTAGCAGTACATCAACAGGGAACTACTAGAAATTCAACCCAGATTCAGAAGAGGACGTGGACAAAGGGATATTGTTATTGATGTCAGATGGATCTTGAATGAAAGCAGAGAATGCCAGAAAGATATTTACCTGTGTTGTATTGACAAAGCAAAGGCATTCAACTTTGATGATCATAACAAAGTGTGGATAGCACTTTGGAGAATGAAAATGCCACAGCATTTAATTGTGCTCATGTGGAACCTCTTCATAGACTAAGAAGCATTTGTGCCAACAGAACAAGGGGATATTGTATGGTTTAAAATCAAGAAAGCTGTGCATCAGGGTTGTATCATTTCACTGTACTTATGCAATTTATATGCTGTTCAAATAATCTCAGAGACTAGACTGTGTAGAAGAACACAGCATCAAGATTGGAGGAATACTCAGTAACAACTTGTGATATGCAGATGATATAACCTTACTTGCTGAAAGCAAAGAGGATTTGAAGAGCTTACTGGTGAAAAGCAGACTATAGACTTTGGTGTGGATTAAACCTCAACAAGGAGAAAACAAAAATCCTCACAACTGAACTAATAAGCAACATCTTGATAAACAGATAAAAGATTGATGTTGTCAAGGATTTCATTTTACTTAGATCCTCAATCAATACCCATGGAAGCTACAGCTAAAAATCAAATGACATATTGCATGGAGCAAATCTGCTACAAAAGATCCCTTTCAAGTGTCAAAAACCACAGATGTCATTTTGAGGATAAGGTGTGCCTACCCCAAGCCATGGTATTTCAATTACCTCATATGCATGTGAAAGTTGGGCAATTAATAAGGAAGACCAAATAAGGATTGATGTATTTGAATATGGTATTGGGGAAGATTATTGACTATACCATGGACTGCCAGAAGAGTCCATGGAGCTCTGTTGGTAGAGTGGTTAAATATTTGGCTGCTAACCAAAAAGTTGGTGGTTAAAACCCACCAGTTGCTCCATGACAGAAAGATGAGGTAGTCTACTTTCATAAACCCTTCCTTATAAACCCTATGGGCAGTAGGACTCTGTCATATAGGGTCACTGTGAATTGGAATTGACTTGATGGAAGTGGATTTTTTGGTCAGAATAATGAACAAATCTATCTTGGAAGAAGTACAACCAGCATGGTCCTTAGAAGCATGGATGGTAAGACTCATGTTACGTACTTTGCACAGGTTATCCAGAGTGTCCGGTCCCTATAGAAGGACATCATGCTAGAAAAAGTAGAGGGTCAGTGAAAAAGAGTTAAGCCTCTCAACAAGATGAATTGATACAGTAGCTGCAACAATGGGCTCAAACATAGTAATGATTGTGAGGATGGCCAGGACCACGCAATGTTTCATTCTGTTGTACATGTGGTCCCTACGTGTCAGAACTGACTGGATGGCACCTAACAAGAACAAAAATATCTCTTTCACTATAAGATTGTAACATGCTGCCCTGTGGTTACTGAAAAATCATTAGATGGTTCTTCTCTGTCGCACAAAGTTGTTACAAAATTCTGTTACTGAAAATTCTGGAATTTTAAATTTTTTTCATGCTATTCACTAGGTATATCCTTCCCTTCTTCCATATGAAACTTATTCATTTGTCATTATGCACCCATTATTTCAATAAATTGTTTTTGGCAAATATTAAATATCAAGCACTGTGTTAGGTGCTGGGGATACAGGAATGAATAAAGCACATGAGGCCTCTGGTCCTTCCAAAGCTTAACATGCTAGGAATGAAGACAAATAGACAGTTATATTAGTCTGCACAGTACTAGACAAACAACATAGATTGGACACCTACTTGGGTGAAGTGGCAAAGGCTTGACAGAGAATGTTACCTCTTGTTTGAGCTACTGATTCAGAGGCCCTGGCCAAGTGAAAGGAAGAGATTGGAAGGAGATTCAGTCTAGACAGCACAATAACATGTCTGGAAACTGAGAAACAGGAGAAAGGGTGCTGTGTGTTAAAGCTACTGAAAGAGGAACTAGAGTTCCTGAGGGCAGTGTCAGAAGAGACTTTTATTGATCACTCAAGCTAATGCTGTCACTGAGTCCAGCCCCTTGT
>NW_006921739.1:6680895-6682311 GCF_000298275.1 Orycteropus afer afer
CAATCTACTTCCCTAAGGATATACCACCTTGGAAACCCAAAAGGGGTCTCTATGAGTCAGAATGAACTCAATGGCAGTGAGTTTGCTTTTTAAAATACACATACAAAGGTGATCCCATGGATTTTGGAAATTATGGAACAATATCATTAACTATATCACACGCAAGTAAAATTTTGCTGAAGATAATTCAAAAATGGTTGCATCACTATATTGACAGTGAAATTCCAGAAATACAAGCTGGATTCAGAATAGGAAGTAGAATGGGGATATCATTGCTGATGTCAGATGGATCCTAGCTGAAAGCAAAGAATAAAAAGATATTTACTTGTGTTTTATTGATTATGCAAAAGCATTTGATTGTGTGGATCATAACAAATTATGTACAACATTGAGAAGAATGGGAATTCCAGAACACTTAATTGTGCTCATGAGGAACCTATACATAGACCAGGAGGTGTTGTTAGAACAGAATAAGGGTACACTGCATGGTTTAAAAAAAGAATGGAGTGTGTCAGGGTTGTACCCATTCATCACATTTGTTCATTCTGTGTGCTGAGTAAATAATCCAACAAGCTGGACTATATGAAGAAGAACGTGGCATCAGGATTAGAGGAAGACTCATTAACAACCTACGACACCCAGGCGACACACCTTTGCTAGCTGAAGGTGAGGATGACTTGAAGCTCTTACTGATGAAGATTAAAGACTACAGTCTGCAGTATGGATTACACCTCAATATAAAGAAAACAAAAATCCTCAGAACTGGACCAATAAGCAGCAGCATGATAAATGGAGAAAATATTGAAGTTGTCAGACTTCATATTACATGGTTCTATAATCAACATCAATGTAATCAGCAGTCAAGAAATCAGATGATGTATTGCACTGGGCAAATTGACTGCAAAAGACCTCTTTCAAGTGCTGAAGAGCAAAGATATCTCCTTGAAGACTAAGCTGTGGCTAACCCAAGCCATGGCATTTTCAATCACCTCATATGCATGTGAGAGCTGGACATTGAATAAGGAAGACTGAAGAAGAGTTGATGCTTTTGAATTGTGGTGCTGGTGAAGAATACTGAGAGAACCATGGACTGCTAAAAGAACTAACAATCTGTCCTGGAAGAAGTGCAGATGAATGCTCCTTGGAAGTAAGAATGGCCAGACTTTGTCTCACCTACTTTGGACATGTTGTCAGAAGGAACTATTCCCTGGAGAAGGATATTGTGCTTGATAAAGTGGAGGTCTGACAAAAAGAGGAAGGCTGTCAATGAGGTCGATTGACACAGTGGCTGCAATGATGAGCTCAGGTATAGCAAGCATAGTGAGGCTGGCACAGGACAAGGCAGTGTTTCGTTCTGTTGCGCATAGGGTTGTTATGAGTTGGAGGTGACTTGATGGTGCCTAACAACAACTATAT
>NW_006921739.1:6682860-6691052 GCF_000298275.1 Orycteropus afer afer
AATTTTTAGCTTTTTTTCTGTATTAAGTTTTAAAAAAGTTTTCAAATGATTTTTCACAGACACAATTTTTTTAGAAACTATTTTTAATTCTTTATTTTTTTGATTCTTCCTGAAAGCAAGAGCCTCAAATACAGAGACTCACTATATATTTACTACCTAGAATATTTCCTGAAACCTATTAAACATTAGCAAATACTCATTGAAAGAACAAATGAAAAGATATCAGAGAGAGAGAAGTAACTTTGGACAACCTAACAATCCAAGGTAATGAGTTTGAAGATTATTCTCAGAGCAATAGATGGTCATTGAGAGATCTTAAAAAGGACATTGGCCATAATAGGCATGATTCAATTTATATTTTAAGAAAATCCCTCTGGCTGAGGAAGAAGCAACTGTGGGAGACTGAAGTTGACAGACTAGTTATGAATAAAAAGTGAAGCTCTGTACAGGCAGTAAGGATGGATGGAAATTATGAGTGGATGTTAAGAAGTGTTTCGGAGATAAAATTTATAGGACTCACACTGGTGTTGGTTGTTTTCATATTTCTCTCCTCCATTAATTTAATATCTATCCTTGACTTAATTCTATGCAGGAGGGAGCTTATAATTACTTCTTGTTCATTTCTGTATTCTCTCAGAACAACCAGCTGAGTTCCTGTATATAATATATGTTCAATAAATGTTCCGGGATCCAATAACTGCTTAAACTTTTAGTTTGTTTTGATTCACTTGCAGGAAACTTGAACTGAATGTCAGAGAATCGTAATGAGCTTTTACTCATGTTCTCGGGACCTAAAATAAACAAAAGTTAAGTCCTAGGAAATCAAGCATAAAACACCTTAAGAAATCAAGTAGTTTCCAGTGCCTTTTCCCTCTTCGTCTATGAGATTTGGTAAAAGAGAGAGATTTGAGGGAATGTCTTAGGAGCAAAGAAAGAGATGCTTGCTGCTCTTATCCAGTCATTTTGGGAAGACAGTATAATGAGTTATGAAGCAAAATGTATGCAGCCAGCAGCTCTTGGAGCATCAATCATGTCCTCAAAGAAGCTTCCAGAAAGAGAAACAATTTTCAGGAGAACTTGAAGTAAAGCAAGGACTTGGATCAATGGAGAGAAGAGAAGGATTTTTAAGCACAGAAATAGGAACCCATGTGGTATCAAGAGGAAGGCTTTATTTTATTTTATGTTTTCAATCTTTTCACTAGACAATATTTCCTCAAGGCACAGATTATGGCTCATTTTATTATTATTATTATTATTATTATTATTATTATTATATCACACTGTTACAGCACCTGGCATAAAATAAATACTTGATTAAAAGATGAATGCAGGGTAGTGGTGAGAAGTGAAACTGAGGAGGAATTACTGGCCATGCTATATTTCAGTGTTGTTGTTGTTACGTGCCATTGAGTTAGGCCGACTCATAGCAACCCCTCCTTGGGTTTCCGAGGTGGTATCACTACGGAAGTAGATTGCCCAACCTTTCTTCTGAGGAGTAGCTGGTGGGTTTGAACCGCCAGCCTTCTGGTTAGCAGTCAAATGCCTTAGGCACTATGCTACCAGTAGGCAATGGTTTTTGATATAATAGTGGAAGTGAGGAACAGTGATAAGTGAAAAGAAGCATTTTGGAAAGATTTACATAGGATCTTGGTACAGGAGGTGTAGGGATAGGAAGGCAATGAATCTATGGAATAGTGTGAACCTGAAATAGAGGGATAGCAATGGGATTTGAAAGGATGTGACAGATGTGAAAGATCGTAATAAAGGAAGAATTGTCTGAACTTGAAGATGAATATCATATGGGAAGAAAGAGACAGTATGTAATCCAAAATAAATATTCAGTTTGGCATTGCTCCAACTGGAAGATCATAGGCCAATGGGGCCAAAAGAAAGAAGTCAGTTCCAAGCTCCTGAGACAACTTTCATCCAAATCTTAGGTGAGGAGCCCATGGACAAATGGCAAAGTAAAGAGAATAATCAGACAACAGTGTAAACTTAGGAAATTGGAATTGAAGGCAAAAAGTAGAGATGAAACATATTTAGCCAATAGAAAACAAACTCAGGTCTAAGTTCTCAAACTTAGGGAGGAAAAACAAGGTTATCAGAGTTAAGAAGGAGTTGGGGTTCAGTTTCTTAATGATAACAACAGGCAATATTTATCAAGGATTACTATGTTCCAGGCACTATGCTGTTCTGCTTTTACATAGATTATGTCTTTTAAACTCAATGATACGATTTCTACACATGAAAAAATCAAGGTAAAGAAAGATTAAATTGCTTATCCAAAGTCACACAGTCAGTATAATGCCAGAACCTGTATTCATAATGATCCCTTGCATACTGTTTGTAAGTTAATCAATCAGGTAGTTTGTACCTTTTTCGTTTTCCTCTTAATGGTAGTGATGGTTGATAAACATGCTCAAGTGACCCTTTTACCAAGACCTGACTCACTGACTACCTCTGCAAAGTTAATGAACCTCCTTCTAAACACTGTCCTAACAGTAAAGAGCTAGGAAGCTCTCCAGCAGAGTGGATTTTTTAAGTACCTATGAATTTTGAAAAATATGAAGGTTACTGATAAAAGAACATGGAGTACATTAATAGAGACTTTCAAATACTTATTCCATATTTTAATTGGAGCTATAATTTACATCTTTCTTAAATTGCTTACCAATTTCCTAATTTTTATATCTCACAATTGAACTGCTTTCTAGTGTTCCACTATCTTTCCATGCAAATCTATATATGATTCCATCTATTTTCACTGTTTAAAATGTATATATATGTAAATTATTATTCATTGGATCCTTTTGCATCTGAGATATAAATGCTGAATCAATGTGGGAAACATCAAGTGTCTGTTTTAACCTGACTTGATTATACCTAAATATAAAATATAAATTAGCATTTTATTTTTGGTTGTATTTATTGTTGTATTATATTGTGCATTAATTAAAATATATATGTGTTTTTAAAACACCTAATTTACAATTCAGTGTCTACACTACCATAGGTCAAAATTTGTAAAGACTAAAAGATTTATACTATATTTTTAACAGAATGTAACATATCCTTATTGATTATTTTTTAGATTTATTATAGATTTTTAGCTTAGTATTAAAGGCTTAAAAAATAGAAAATAACTAAGTTCCAAGATATCTGTGTTTTGTAACATTGCCAAACATCATTTTTCTAGTCTATTGATGTGATTGACAGGTAGTAGATATGATTCAGGGGGGGAACTATTATTAATAGGAGGAAAAATTATGACTATTGAATCATGACACTTTTCTGTTTTAAGTAATTTGCTGGCTCTGAGTTCTCAAACAGAACATTGTTGGAATGGAGAACAGGTTAAGAAGTTTGCACCTTTTTAAAAAAATCAAAACACTAATGGAATGAGACATTGAGATTTAAAATAAAATAAGTACAGTGAGGTGGAAAATGTCAAGATGGCTACAACACCAAATCAAACTGTTCCCAGATTCACCCCCACCCTTTGACCATGTCCTAGTTACGGGAATGTGAACCGTCCACACTTGTCATGCAAATGAAAATTATGTCTATATGATTGACCATGAATTATCAAAGAAATTTTATTTGGTGAAATATGATTTACCCATAAAATTTAAGACACAATACTCCTGACATGAAGTAAGAGACACTAGTGGATGCTATCCTATAATTTATTTTATTAATTCTTTTGGTTCAAGTATAAACTGATTAAACCTTACTTGGGTTTAACTTGGGTTTTACTTGGGGCCAGTGCCATAGCCTCCTAACACATTCTTTCTTAACATTGGCCTTAGAAATAAATGGGTGCTCTTGATCAGAAGGAAGCAGATAATAAGAGTAGGAACACCTAGCAAATTTATCACTACCACTAGAAGAGAAAACGTAACTGACAATATTCTACAATTGATGCATCATTTTTGGAATCTAAGAAATCTGTCTTTGAAATGTGTTTGGAATCCATCCTACCATTTTATCCCTCATTCAGGTTCTCAATATTTATTGCCTGAGCTATTAAAATTGACCCCACACTGGATCCCTGATCACAGTCTCCCAAATATCAAACTATTCACCCCCTTCCTAACAGAATTATCTTTCAAAAGCTCAGTTATTGTTACGATATTTCTAGCTCCCAAATCTTTGATGACTCCCTTTTGCCACCAGGATAAAACCCAAAGTCATTATATGGCATTCAAAACCATATACAATCTGAGTCCCAACTCCCTTTGCATCTCCGGTTCTTCCACTTTCCCTCAAGCTCTGACCATCCTGTGTTGATCTCAGTTGTTGGTGAGTTGATTTTGATGCATAACAATCTCATGTGCTACTTAGTAGAACTAATCCATAGTGTTTTCTTGTTGTAATCTTAATGGAAGCATATTTCTGGAGCTATTCTTCTGCAGTACACTGTGGGTTTGAACCACCTAACTTTAAGTTAGCAGTTGCTGTGCAGTGAAGTACTTAATATGGCCCTTCTAGTCAGAGGCCTCCAGTGTGTTATATATTGTAGATTGGGCAATCTACTTCTATAGTGATACTGCCCAGAAACCCAAGGAGGGGTCACTATGAGTCGGATCTGACTCGACAGCAGTGAGTTTGGTTTGTTTGGTGTTTCGAGTCATAGGCCTCCATTGTGTTATATATTGTAAATCCTACCCCCTATGCTAGGAACTCTGGTAGCATAGTGCCTAAGGCACTTGATTACTAACCAGAAAGCTGGCAGTTCAAACCTACCAGCCATTCCTCGGAAGGAAGTTTGGGCTACTTCCATAGTGATAACTGCCTCACAAACCCAAGGAGGGGTCGCTATGAGTCAGGTCTGACTCTACAGCACATAACAACAATAACAACATGCTTACGCTCTCATTTTGGAATGAGCTGTCTGTTATATCAATGAGGGAAAATTAGGATGGGATGTATCTTGAGTCACTGCCTTACTAGAATGTGTGACTCAAGTCACCATCCTTAGTTTCCTTGAGAAAAATATATAGGAATGCTCTGGCAAAGTTCTGTCCCATGCTTTGCATCTTTCATCAGATTATCATGTGACCTCCAGTTCTTGGGACTTGAGTCAGTAGACTATTATGACCTGATTCACCAGCTTCTGGAGTCTTGTGAGCCAGCTGCCTGTGGTCTGACCTAATGATTTGGGTTCCTCAGCCCCTGCAACCACTTGAGTGAGGAGGATTCTTCAGACTGATACTTGATCCAAAGATTTAGGGCTTGCTAGCCTCTACAACCATGTGAGCCACCTCCATGGTATTTCTTGAACTCTGTGAGACATTACCGCAAATCTTGGTACCCTAAGGTGGGAATGAGAATACTGAGGGAAGGAGAAATCGTTGATGTTAGAGATGATGGAATGGTACAGAAGTTTGGAAAAGTTGGACATTTGGGACATCTTTAACCTCCACTTCATAAGAACCAGCCTTGTGCTGATCCTTCAAAAAGAAATTATTTGTGCAGCATTCAAGAGCAAACTGTGCCACCTAGGGACCTTCTGGCCATCGTATGCTACTTGCTGATTCCTAAACATGCACACTGTCTTACCCCTGAGTCTTGGTTCATGATGTTTCCTTTGCCTGGAAAGATTTTCTTCTATTCTTCACCTGATAAAATCTTACTCATTTTTCAATTCCCAAGTCAAAAGTGTCATTCTTTGTGAAGACTTCCCAGGGAGAAATAATATCTTTCTTCTTATCTTCCCAGAGTACTATTACGCCATGAGCACTTCTTTCTCATTGTGTTGTAGTTAACTGAATCTTTTCATTTTCCCTAATAGATATTTAGGCTTCATGAAATTATGCCTTAATCATCTTTGTGTTTCCAGGGTTTAACACAGTGCTTGATATATAAGAATTGCTCAACAATCATTTGCTAACTTGAATTAGAGAAAAGAAAGTTATACACTAATGGAATTTCAAATTATCCTATAATATTCTATATAAATATGTGGTATATGCTATATGCATTATATTCTATATAAATTATTCTATCCCGATAGAATAATTTTTAAAAAAATTATTGTGCTTTGGGTGCAAACTTACACAGCAAAATTTGTTTTACATTCAACAGTTTGTGTACATTTGATTTCACAGTCTGATTACCATCCCCGACCACAACAAACTCTCCTCCCCTCCCTTCCCTGTGGCCACCTCCACCCTGTCCCTGTCTTAATGCACTCCTGTCTGTCCAGCTCTCCTTCTATGTGAATCCTGCCTCCCTGGCACCCCACAGCCAATTGCTCTAAGGGCTGTATCTCCCTAGAGTAGGTGTTCTGAATGTAGATCTTTCTACTGTTGGACCGAGAACTAATCTTTCAGTAGTGAGTCCAATTCTAGACCTGAAGGGTAACCCAGGGCCATAGTCTTGGGGAGGGGGGGCCACCAGACGCCATCCAACCAATAATTCTGGTCATTTCTGTGTTTTTCAATTTGGTTCCATATTTTTCCTCCCACTCTATCCAAGATCTCCAGTTTTCATCCTTTCCCAAGTGGTTGGCATTGGTAAGTGGGCACAATCTAGTTCTTCTGGTCTCAGGATCTATCATGTCCTTTGACTAATTGTTTCCAGATGTCTTTGATTTTCTTCACTCTTCTTTGGTTCAGATGAGAGGAGAACAATAGTTGCATCTTAGATAGCCACTTGAAAGCTTTTAAGACCCAGTTGGTACTCACTAAAGTAGGTTGTGGAGCAAGATTTTTATGCACTCTGTTGTACCAATTGAACTTGGTGTTCCCCAGGACTATGGTCCCAAGTCAGCAGGCCCAGTGATTCTCTCTCTCAAGGTTTATGGTTGTCTCTGAGAGGTTATTTCAATTCTGTCTTCCAATGCTTCTGTAATGTGTGTGGCTAGTTTTGCAGCACAAGTGCATATGTAAGATAAATGCATATAAAGGCATGGACAAGTAAGAAGACCAAGTGGGTGTCAGTGAATAGGAATATACCCAACACCAAGGATAGATTTATCTCAGAATAATTTTATGTAGAATAATCTACCTAGATATTCAGAGGCTTTCAAATGAATTATAATCATAGATAATGCTTACCACCAACAATAATAACATTTACTGAAGACCTTCTGTGTGTGAGGGGAAGTATAAATAAAATGTGATCACTAATTTTGAGAATGTTGCAGAGTCATTGGGAAAACTGAAAATAAAACCCTTATTTCAGTCAGCAAGGATTTGTTAGGTATGATATGCAAGACAAACTCAAACAGAAATATGAAATGAATATTATGGATACATATTTGAAGAAATGAAAGATTTAATGAATTATTATCAACCAGAACAATTGGGAATAGCTTCGTAGGGAAGATGTATACTGGATTTAGAATAAGATTAATATTTGCTCCAAAAGAAGCGGCTGGATCATATATGTGAAAGATAACAATGGTAAAGCAGATTAGGTAATAGGGATAGCAGGTAATCAAATATATGATAGAATATAACATGTACTTGGACTATTTGGATCTAGACTAGATTTTTAGCTAGAGATTATATTGCAGAAGACCTCAAAAATAAACTTTAGGGGATAGATTTTATTTCAAAGACATTGGAGAGCCATGAAAAATTAAAGAGAGCAATGCATACAGTTTATTGTAAAAAGGGTAAGGGGGAGGGCACTTTTTAAGTAATCTACAACTGTGCAGACTCAAAATGATAAGGGAATGAATTGAGTGGGGCAACAGAAGTAAAAATCTTCTAGGTAATAAATAAAAGTTAAAAGTGTTTCAGAATCCAGATTCTAAAGTCATAATTACATGTTGTTGTTAGATGACATCAAGTCATCTCCAACACATAGCGACCCTATACACAGGGAAACAAAACACTGCCTGATCCTCTGTCAGCCTCACTATATGTAAGCCCATGTCTATCCAACTCGTTGAAGGCCTTCCCCTTTCTCATTGACCCTCCCATTTACCAAGCTTGATATACTTCTCCAGGGAATGGTACCTTCTGACAACATGACCAAAGAAGGTGAGATAAAGTCTGGCCATTCTTGCTTCCAAGGAGGATTCTGGCTGCACTTCTTCCAGGACAGATTTGTTAGTCCTTTTAGCAGACCATGGTAATCTTAGCATTCTTCTCCAACACCACAACTCAAAAGCATCAACTCTTCTTTGGTCTTCCTTATTCATTGTCCAGCTCTCACATCCATAAAAGGTGATTGAAAAT
>NW_006921739.1:6691927-6698113 GCF_000298275.1 Orycteropus afer afer
CAATATAATTATATTATATAATATGTTATTGTTTGTTGTTAGGTGTTGTCAAGTTGGTTCTGACTCATAGCGACCCTATGTGCAACAGAAAGAAACACTGCCCAGTCCTGTACCATTGCCACAATCCTTGCTGTACTAGACCCTATCATTGCAGCTATTATGCCAACCCATCTCACTGAGGGTCTTCCTCTTTTTTACTCATCCTCTACAACATCATAATCTATAAGTATAATATATATTATACATTATATATGTTATAATCTACAAGTATAATATATATATATTATGTATATATATAATTCCTGTTTTAGAATTGAAAAAAAACTGAAGCATGTATATAAAATCCCCAAAGCTGGGGAAATAACAGAGTCACTGACAAACTGAGAAGGTTTGTATAGATCTGGTGTAGCAGAAATGATAATAGTTTAGACATGTTGAGTTTCATGTGACATTAAGGGTAGAGTAGTGATCCAGTGGGCAATGAAGACTTGCAATCAACGCACATAAGAAAGAACAATTTAAAAACGCAGAAGCCATCCATTCCTTCATTCATTCAACAAATATTTGCTGAATATTTTCTCCATACTAGCTACTGTTCTATATTATGGGGAATAGCTGGTAAACAAATGGCCACAAATGCTATACTCACACTGCAAAACGATCTTTCAGAAGATGACAATCACAAAAACAAACAACTCCAAATAATGATAACTGGTATAATGGAAAGACATCCCCTTTAAAAACATACTTTTTAGCATGGCTAAAAAAGGCAATAGAAAATGCAAAAATAAAAATATGAACAAAGAGTAAACTTGTTATGGTTCAAATTTAAGTGATTATCTTTAAGCAGTAATCTTACTTACAAACTTGTGCTACAAAATTAGCCACACACATTACAGAAGCAACAGAAGACAGAGTTGGAGTAACCTATCAGAGATAACCATACACCTTGAGAGAGAGAGAATCACTGGGCCTGCTGACTCAGGACCATAGTCTCAGGGAATACCAAGCTCAATTGGCCCAAGAGAGTACATAAAAATCTTGCTCCACAACATACTTTAATGAATACCAACTGGGGTCTTAAAAGCTTTCAAGTGGCCATCTAAGATGCAACTATTGTTCTCCTCTCATCTGAACCAAGAAGAGTGAAGAAAATCAAAGGCATCTGGAAGCAGTCCAAGGACATAATGAACCCTGACACCAGAAGAACTAGATTGTGCCCAGTTACCAATGCCAACCACTCAGGAAAGGATAAGAACTGGAGATCTTGGGTAGAGTGGGTGGAAAAATATGGAACCAAGTTGAAAAACACAAAAATGACCAGAATTGCTGGTCGGATGGAGACTGGTGGACCCACCAAGACTATGGCCCTGAGTTACACTTCCGGCCTAGAATTAGATTCACTCCCAAAGATTATCTCTCAGCTCAATGGTAGAAAGACCTACTACATTCAGAACACCTATCCTAGGGTGATACATCCACCTACTCTAGGGAGATACAGCCCTTAGAGCAATCGGCCATGGGGAACCAGAGGGGCAGGATTCACAGATAAGACAGGACAGACAGGAGTGCAAAGTTAAAAAGGGCCCAGGGTAGGGGTTGCCACAGGGAATGGAGGGTAGGAGAGTTTGTTATGGTCGGGGATAGTAATCAGACTATGAAATCAAATGTACATGAACTGTTGAATGTAAAACAAATTTTGCTCTGTAAACTTGCAACCAATGCACTATATATATATATATTTTAAAATTAAACAATTATATAAGATAATTGTTTGTTGTTTTTATTTGCCGTCGAGTCACCCCGACTCATAGTGACCCCTCCTTGGGTTTCTGAGGCAGTATCACTACAGAAGTAGGATTGGCCAACCTTCCTCAGAAGGAAGGTTGGGAAATCCTACTTCTGTAGTAAATGCATCCCATTAATGAGAGAGAGATCAGTCAGACAGGTGGGAAGCAAACCAGGAGGAATTATTATCATTATTATTATTACTGAAGCCATGGGAGAAAAGTCTGTAAAAAGGAGGAATGAGTTCCCAATAGTATAGCATGATGCAGGGAGATTAAGGAGGAAGAAGAAAAGGTAGGATACTTTATTCAATAGTTAGAAAGATACTGACAAACTTTGAAAGTAAACTTTCAGAACTGCAAAGACATAATCAAAATTCAGAGGATTTAGAAAATGTTGGTGGGAATGACGTGGAAGCATAATGCTCAGATTAGTGATTGGAAAAATCCAGTCCAAAAAATCAGTGAAATTAATGAAGAAAATGAAGAATGGAGGTATAAAGTGCCTCAGATTAGTAGATTTAAAAAGCAGGATAGGATACAAAAGTAGAGTTTACATTATTTATTGTTGAGATTATCAATGAAAACTTCAAATGTTTCATTTAATTCAGAAGCATCTGTCATCCTAATTGTTCCTCCCCCATTTAAAATGTTATGACTTTTAATGATTTAATTTTTAATTAAGTCAACATCTAAAGACTTTTAAATGCATTGAGTGAGGAATCTTTATCATCTGCTTCCTTGGGTTTGGGCAACTGAAGAGTTAGGATTGAAAAGTAGGGATGATATAGTTTCAGGGTGTTTCAGTTCAACAGCCTACAAAACATTTATTATTAAATGATGCAGTGTAACATAAGAGAATGATTAGATCTTAATTGTCAGTTCGAAATGAAGTTCAGCTTATTGTTGTTAGATACTGTCAATTACGACTCACAGTGACCCTGTGTATGACAAAACGAAACACTCCCTGGTTCTGTGTCATCCTCACAATTGTTGCTGTGTTTGACCCCATTGTTGAAGCCAATGTGTCAATCCATTTCATTGAAGGTCTTCCTTTTCTTTCACTGACTTCTATTTTGCCTACTGTGAGGCTCTTTTCCAGATATTAGTTCCTCTTAATAACATGTCAAAAGTACATGAAATGAAGTTTCACCATATTTGCTTCTAAGGAACATTCTGGTTGCAATTCTTCCAGGACACATTTTTTCATTCTTCTGGAAATCTATGGTACATTTGGCATTTTTCACCAACCCCATCATTCAAAGGCATCAGGTTTTTTTTTTTTTTCCCCAGTCTTCCTTATTCATTAGAATTCAGCTACAAGAGAATAAATCACCACTGAGACATCAGTCAGACAGCCTCAGTTATTCCCCACTGCTTTGCTTCACCTAGAATCAATGTTCATCTTGCTAATCTGGTGCCACACAGACAAAAAGCATCAAAACTTGTGTGGTCAAATGAGTCCAATACATCTGAGCCATGATCAGGTAGGTCTGTGGAGAAATGGGAAGGCAGTATGAGAAAAAGATGGGTGATTGAAAGAGGAAAGACTCAAAAGTAAAATTTGCATGGAGTGCTGTATTATTACATTCAAGGACCACATCCAATAAAATTTAAAAAGTCAAAAAAAAAAAAAAGAATATGAGAATGATAATGTTAGAACTTTAGACTGTATTCCTGAAGATTAGACATCGGTCAATACGTGAAGAACTTTGAGGAGCATTTGATATCTGTCTCTCTAGAAGTGTTGGGGGAATCCCTGGTTGGCTTAAACAGTTAAGTACTCTACTACTAGTTCAGACATTGACAGTTCAAACCCACTCAGAGGTGTCTCAGAAGACAGGCCTGGGGATCTGCTTCCAAGAGGCTAAAACCTTGAAAGCTCTGTGGAGTGATAGAATTCCGGCAAGATGGTGGAATAGGCAGACAAGGTACACAGACTCTCTGCAACAAAGTAATGAGAAACCAATTGAAACTGATACAGAAGATGATCCTCAGAACCCTGAGCTTTGAAGGGAAAGATAAAGAAGTGGGTTAAATACAAACTAGTAGAAGAACCTGAATGAAAACAGTGAGTAAGGAGACAAATGGAGCTGCAGACTGCCTGCTGTCCTGAGGGCACAGGCATTCTGAATATTTCCTGACAGCAACTTAAGAATTAGCTCTGCTTACCAAGGCTGCATGGGTAAGGACTGCATTGGTGCCTGAAGACCAGAAGGAAGAACAGTAAGAAAGGGTGGACTTATGGATTACCAGAGGCTGTCCTTAGGGTGCAGCTGTTTTAGATGTTTGCAAGCAGCCACATCAGCCATTTTGATTGTGTGTGGATGGCATTCTTGCTTGGAATGCAACCTGGGAGTGGGTTCCACCTGCCCAAGACAACATGGTCAACTGCACTGGAGATTGGTGACTCAAGAGATGCAATATTCCTCTTGTTACTCTGTGTCCTGTGCCCTCAGGGTGGTAAGGCCATCCTCACACCTTCACCCAGCTCTTGACCTGCAGAGGTTCCATCCTGCTCTGTCCCCTGGCAGAACCTGGGTGCCATCCCTCACCCCTCACAGTTTTGTTTTGATTTGCTTTAACTGTTCTTTTTATTTTCCTCCTTTTTTCTTTCTTTTTCTTTTTTCCTTTTTCTCCACCAGTTCTTTCTTTCTTTTTTTTTTCCCCTCTTCCTTTTTCCTGGTTCCCTTATTTTTTTTCTTTCTTTTGGTTCTTCCCATGCCTTGTTTTTCCTTTTACAGTTTACCCTATTCTTTGACTCTTGCTCTTTTATCTCATTCCTCCATGCCCAGGTATTGTGGCTTTTTTTTTTTTTTTCTCTCTTTTTTGCATCGTCTTTCTTTTATCCTTTTTTTTTTTAATGTATTTTGAAATTATTTCTTCTTATTAACTGCAAGCATTTTGAAGATTATTCTTCTTGTTTATGCAGTTTGAGTTTTTTGTTCTCTTGTTTTTGTTTTATTGGTGGTTTAATTTGTTTTTTTTTGGTCTGATTGGGAGACAACCACTCACACATAACTCAAACATACCTTCACCTCTTGCAGCCCCACCCACTGAGTGAGGGACACCACTTGATTTTGTACCAACTGACCAATGATAAACAGCAGACAATACCAGATCAACTTACCCTCAACTGCTGTTTATGAACAGCTAACAGAGATCTGTGCACACACTGTCATTCTCTGAAATTAGGACATTTCCAGATAAGTAGAAATTAAGGGAATCTCTTTAAACCAGATCAACTTTACCAAAGATGCTAAAGAGAGTCCTTTGAACAGAGAACCAACAACAGCAAGCTACAACCAATGATTAACACAGATCATGATATAACCCAGAAACTGACCCAGATATAGAAGTATTCAAAGTAAAATAAGCTTACAAGTATAAACAGGGAACCGAAGAAATCAGTTGGTAAAGGAGGACAATCACAAACCAAAAAGAGGGAATAAATAGTGTAGTTGCAGAACTTCAAAATGGCGATGAAGTCAAGACAATTACAAGGTAGAAAAGACTGTTTTAAGCTTGGGAAAAAATTGTAAATTACAGTATAACCTCAAAGAAAGATAACAGGTCTTCCTATCAAAGTGGAAAAGGGGACAAACACAAATATTTAGCAAATACTAAAACAATACCAATAAAGAAGATGATAACATGATTCAAAAAAAATGAGCTCAGTGCAAAAAATTATATGGAACAAAGAAATCAACAACACCACAAAAAATACATAACAAAATGACATCAATAAATTCATACTTGTCAATATTTACACTGGATGTAAACACATTAAAGGGACTGTTCAAGAGATGGAGAGTTGCAGACTGGATAAGAAAACATGACTCATCAATATGTATCTAAAAGAGACTCACCTGAGATACAAAGACAAGAATAGACTAAAAATCAAAGGTTAGAAAAAGACATACCAAGCAAATGGCAACCCAAAGAGAGCAGGAATGACCATATTAATTTCTGATGAAATAGACTTTAAGACAAAAACAACCATCAGACAGAAGGAAGGATATTAAATAATGATTAAAGGATCAGTTGAATAGGAGGATATAACCACAATAAATATTTATACACACACAATGAAAGAGTCCCAAAATACATAAAGCAGACTTTAATAGAAATGAAAAGACAAATAGATGGCACCACAGTAATAGTAGGAAACTTTAATACACTACTTTCAATAAAAGATGGAACAACTGGAAAGAAACTCAACAAAGATGCAGAAGAAATAAACAATACAATCAACCAACTTGACCTTATAGACATCTATAGAGCACTTCACCCAGTGACAGTAAAATATACATTCTTTTCCAACACACATGGAACATTCTCCAGGATTGACCGTACATTAGGCCACAAAGCAAATTCAATAAATTAAAAAACATTGAGA
>NW_006921739.1:6698471-6703765 GCF_000298275.1 Orycteropus afer afer
TAGCAAAATATTTTGGGCACAGCAAAACCAGTGATGAGAGGGCAATTTATAGTAATAGATGCACACATCAAAAAAGAAGATAGAGCCAAAATCAATACCTTAACCCAACATCTGCAACAATCAGAGAAAGAGCAGCAAAAAAAGCCTACAGTCATGAGAAGAGAAATAATAAAGATTTGAGCCAAAATAAATGAAACAGAATATATAAAGACAATAGAAAAAGTCAACAATACTAGAAGTTTGTTCTTTGAAAAGATTAATAAAACAGACAAACCACTGGCAAATTTAACAAAGGCAAATTGCACTAACCAATGGAGCTGAATTGATGCAAATAACACAAATAAGAAATGAAAGGGAACATACCCATGTTCATCGCAGCACTATTTACAATAGCAAACAGATAGAAACAACCTAGGTATCTGTCAACTGAGGAACAGATAACCAAATATGGGACATAGACACAACGGAATACTATGCAACCTTAAAGAATAATATAGCATATGCAAAACACTGCATAACATGGATGAACTTGGAGGACATTGTGCTGAGTGAAATAAGTTAATCACAGAAGGACAAATACTGTATTAGTCCATTATTGTAAAAGTCAAGGAAAGGTTTATATATGGAAGGAAATTTTCTTTGTTGGTTACCAGGAGTGGGAGGGGAGAAGAGGGAACACTGTTAGATAGGTAGAGATAAGTATTGATTTGGGTGAAGAGAAAGAAGGACAATGTACCAAATGTGAGTGATCAACATGGTGGCATTGAGGAAGAGGAAGACATAGAGAGGTACATGGGAGGGGCAAACAACAAAGCTGAACCCTTTTGCACATACAGTACTGCACTGTCAGTGAAGGCAAACATGGATATATGGGTGGATAGATAAGTGGACAGCTGAACTATTAGGTCTGTCTATTCAGGGGAGAGTGTACCCAAGACCATGTATTAGGTTCGCAGACAATGGTTCTACAAGTATATATGTGTGTTCTGTAAGAATTCCCAGGTGTATAGTAGAGCTGACAAGGGGGAAGTTTGTAGTCACTTCTTGGTCACAGCCAGCTACCCAGAGGGCATGAGTAGTTGAACCTGTGGGCTTCATACCATAGTCTCAGGGGACATCAGGCTCAATTGGCATAACATACTACACAAAACATTGTTCCACCTCCTACTTTGGCAAGTAGCAATTGAGATCTTAAAAGATTGCAAGCAGCCATTGAGATCTTAAAAGATTGCAAGTAGCCCTCTAGATGCAATGTTGGGTCTCTCCTCATCCAGAGCAAAGAATGAAGAAAACTGAAGATTCATGGAAACAATTAATCCAAGCAACTAGTATGCTATGCAATCTTCGCCTATACCAGAAGAACTAGATGGTGGTTGGCTACTACTGTTAACCACTTGAAGGGGGATCTACATAGGAGATCCTGGATAGAGAAGGAGAATAATGTGGAACAAAACTCAAAATCATTTAGAAAAATAAAAAAAAAGGGAGCAGGTTTGCTGGTCTGACAGAGCCTGATGGAACCACTGACTATGGCCCCTAGCTGCCCTTCAGGTCTGGAATTGAACCCACTCCTGCAGCTTCCAGCCAAACAAAAGACAGTCATATGAGTTGAACATTTACCTAGGGTAGATACACTTCTTGGAGAGAACAATCATGGGAGGAAAGAAGGGCTGTGTATGCACAGGGAGACAGCTCAAGGGGCAGGAGTGTATGGGGGTATGGACATAAGGAAGAGGTAACTATGGAGAGAAAGTGGGAGGGGAGCTGTTGCATTGGAGTAAATTGTAGTCAATGTCATGAGACAAAGTGTGTGTGAACTGTTGCATGGAAAGTGAATTTTCTCTGTACACTTTCACCCAAATCACAAAAAAAAAAGAGGCTAAGGGGAATGTTAAAAAAGATTTCTTTTTATGGAAAATTGCAAACATATACAAAAGTAGATAGAATAATATAAAAAAAAAGTAAGTAAGAAAGAAATGAAAGCATGATGTCACAACAGAACCAACAGAAATGAAAAGAATAATATCAGGATACAATGAAGAACTGTACTCCAACACATTTGAAAACCTACAAGAAATGGGAAGATTTCTAGAAACACACTACTTACCTAAACTATCACAGACTGAGGTAGAAAACTTGAACAGACCCATAACAAAAAAAGAAATTGAACACGCCATTAAAAAATTACCAACAACAAAATTCCTGGCCCAGATGGTTTCAATAGACAATTCTACCAGTCATTCAGAGAATAGTTGACCCATCCTACTCAAACTATTCCAGAACATAGAAAAGGATGGAATCCACCCTAATTCATTTGATAAAGCAAGCATAACCCTGATAGCAAAACTGGGGAAAGACACAACTAGAAAGGAAAACTAGAGACTAATATCCTTCATGAATATAGATGCAAAAATCTTCAACAAAATACTACCCAATAGACTCCAACAATATATTAAAAAAATAATATATCAAGACCAAGTACGATTCACAGAAGGTATGCAAGGATGGCTCAATATTAGAAAAACAATCAGCGTAATCCATCACATAAGTAAAATAAAGGAAAAGAATCACATGATCATATCAATAGATGCAGAAAAGGCATTTGATAAAATCCAACACCCATTCCTGATCAAAACTCTCAGCAAAATAGGAATAGAAGGGACATTCCTCAACATAATAAAGGGCATTTATGCAAAACCAACAGCCAACATTTTATTCTCCATGGAGAGAAACTGAAACCATTCCTCTTGAGAACAGGAACCAGACCAAGGATGTACTCTATCACCACTTCTATTCAACATTGTACTGGAAGTCCTACCAAGGGCCATAAGGCAAGAAAGGGAAATCAAAGACATCCAAATTAGTAAGGAAGAAGTAAAACTATCCCTATTTACAGATGATATGATCCCATATATAGAATATCCAAGAGACTTAGCAAGAAAACTAGGAGCACTTATTGAAAGAGTTAGCATAGTGTTAGGAAAAAAAAGATCAACATATGAAAATCAGTTAGATTTCTCTACACTAGCAAAGAGGTCTATAAAAAGGAAATAAGGAAATCAATACCATTTACAATACTCACTGCTGTCAAGTTGATTCTGACTTGGGCTTTTCCGAGGCAGTATCTCTATGGAAGTAGATTGTCCAGTGATACTTGGGAATAAATCTTACCAGGAACACAAAAGACCTATACAAAGAAAACTGCAAAATACTACTTGAAAAAACTATAAGAGATCTATATAAATGGAAGAACATCCCTTGCTCTGGAATAGGAAGACTGAACATTGTGAAAATGTCACTCCTGCCCAAAGCTGACTATACATTCAATGCACTATTGAAGAAGAACAACAAAGTAGGAAGTCGCACTCTCAGATCTCAAAACCTACTACATAGCCATAGTTGTTAAAACAGCCTGGTATTGGTACAATGATAGATGCACTAACCAATGGAGCTGAATTGAGAACCCAGAAATCAATCCATTGACCTATAGTCAGCCGATCTTTGATAAAGGGCTGAAATCCATTTAATGGGGAAGAGAGAGTCTTTTTCACAAATGGTGCTGGGAAAACTGGATATCCATTTGCAGAAAAATGAAACAAGATCCAAACCTCACATCATACCCAAAAACTAACTGCAGACGGATCAAAGACTTAAACGTGAAACCTAAAACTATAAAGTTCATCAAAGAAAAAATAGGGGCAAACTTTGGGGCCCTAATTTATGGCATAAATAGACTATCAAGCATAACCCCAGAAGCACAAACAGCAGAAAAGAAACTAGATGATTGGGACCTTCTAAAAATTAAATTCTTATGTGCATCAAAAGACTTATCCAAAGAGTAAAAAGAGAACCTACAGAATGTGAAAAAATATTTGGCAATTACATATCGGTCAAAGGATTGATCTCTAAAAGTTATAGATACCTTAACATCAGAAAGACAAGCAATCCAAATAAAAAATGAGCAGATGACATGAACAAATACTTCACCAGAGAAGATATTCAGGCATCCAACAAACAGATGAAGAAATGTTTGCAGTCATTAGCCATTTGTTGTTAGGTGCTGTTGAGTCAACTCCAACTCATAGAGCCCTACATACAACAGAACGAAACACTGCCTAGTCCTCTGCCAGACACAATCCTTGTTATACCTGAGCCTATCATTGCACCCACTGTGTCAGTCCATATCATCAAGGGACTTCCTCTTGTCATTGACCCTCCCGTTTACCAAGCATGATATTCTTCTCCAGGGAATGGTTCCTTCTGACAACATGACCAAAGTGGGTCAGACAAAAAGTCTGGCAATTCTTGCTTCCAAGAAGCATTCCGGCTGCACTTCTTCTGGGACAGATTTGTTAGTTCCTTTGGCAGCCCATGACAGCTTCAGTATTCTTCTCTAACACCACAACTCAAAAGCATCAACTCTTCTTTGGTCTTCCTTATTCATTGTCCAGCTCTCACATGCATATGAAGCTAATGAAAACACTATGACTTGGGTTAGGCTCACCTTAGTCTTCAAAAAAACATCTTTGCTCTTCAGCACTTTAAAGTGGTCTGTTGCAGCAGATTTTCTGAGTGTGATACATTGTCTATTGTCTTGACTGCTGCTTCCATGGGTGTTGATTATGGAACTAAGTAATATGAAATCTTTGACAACTTCAAACTTTTCTCCATTTATCGTGATGCTGCATATAGGCCCAGTTGTGGGGATTTTTGTTTTCTTTATATTGAGATGCAATCCACACTCCAGACTGTAGTCTTTGATCTTCATCAGTAAGTGTTTCAAGTCATCCTCACTTTAAGCAAGCAAGGTTGTGTCATCTGCATATCACAGGTTGTTAATGAGTCTTCCTCCAATCCTGATGCCACACTCTTCTTCACATAGTCCAGCTTCTTGGATTATCTGCTCAGCATACAGATTGAATAACTATGGTGAAAGGATACAACCTTGATGCACTCCCTTCCTGATTTAAAATCATACAGTATCATCTTGTTCTGTTCAAATGACAGCCTTCTTGTCTATGTACAGTTTTCTCATGAGCACAATTATGTGTTCTGGAATTCCTCTTCTTCTCAATGTTTCTTTTTACTAATAATTTGTTATGATCCACACAATTGAATTCTTTTGCATAGTCAATAACACAAGTAAACATGTTTCTGGTACTCTTTGCTTTTAGCCAAGATCCAGCTGACATCACCAATGATATCCCTCATTCCACATCCTCTTCTGAATCCAGCTTGCATTTCTGGAAGTTCTCTGTCAATATACTGCTGCAACCATTTTTGAATTATCTTCA
>NW_006921739.1:6704190-6706961 GCF_000298275.1 Orycteropus afer afer
TGTGTCCTTCCCTTTTGGTTTTCTAACTCCAGGTCTTTGCACATTTCATTGTAATAATTGACTTTGTCTTCTTGAGCTGCTCTTTTTATCTTGTCATTTTTTCCATTTGCTTTAGCTACTCTCCATTCAAGGGCAAGTTTTTTAGTCTTTTCTGACATCCATTGTGGTCTTTTCTTCCTTTCTTGTCTTTTTAATGACCTTTTGCTTTCTTCATGGATGATGTTCTTGATGTCATTCCACAATTCCTCTGTTTTTCAGTCATTCGTATTCAATACATCAAACCTATTCTTTAGATGATTTCCAAATTCAGAAGGGATATAATCAAGGCCACATTTTGGCTCTTGTGGACTTCTTTTAATTGTCTTTGGCTTCAACTTGAACTTGCATATGAGCAGTTGATGGTCTGTTCCACAGTCAGCTCCTGGCCTTGTTTTACCTAAAGATATTGAGCTTTTCCATTGCCTCTTGGCAGAGATGTGGTTGATCTGTTTCCTGTGAACTCCATCAAGTGAAGTCCACATGTATTACTGCTGTTTACGTTGGGAAAAAGGTAATTGCAATGAATAAGTCATTGGTCTTGCAAAATTCTATCATGTGATCTCCAGTGTCATTTCTATCACTAAGGCCATATTTTCCAACTATTGTTAATTCTTTTTTTCCAACCTTTGCATTCCAATTACCATGATAATCAACATATCTTGATTGCATGTTAGGTCAATTTCAGATTGCAGAACTTGGTAAAAATCTTCAACTTCCTCATCTTTGGCTTTGGTAGTGGTACATAAATTTGAATAATAGTAGTATTAACTGGTCTTCCTTGTTGTTATTGCTGTTGTTGTTGTTATGTGCCGTTGAGACAGCCTCGACTCATAGCAACCCCTCCTTTGGTTTCTGAGGTGACATCACTGCAAAAGTAGATTGCCCAACCTTCCTTCCGAGGAGTTGCTGATGGGTTTGAACTGCCAGCCTTCTGATTAGCAGTCAAGTCTTCTTTATAGGTGTATGGATATTATCCTATCACTGACAGCATTGTACTTTAGGAGAGATCTTGAAACATTTTTTTGTGACGGTGAATGCCATGCTATTCTTCTACAATTTGTCATTCCCGCCATAGTAGATCATGTAGTTGTCTGTTCAAAATAGCCAAAACCATTCCATTTCAGCTAACTAATGCCTAGGGTATGGATCTTTATGCATTCCACTTCATTTTTGACAACTTCCAATATTCCTAGATTTGTACTTTGTACATTCTGTGTTCTAATTATTAATGGATGTTTGCAGCTGTTTCTTTTAATTTTGAGTTGGGTGACATCAGCAAATGGAGGTCCCAAAAGCTTTACTCCATCCCCATCACTAAGGTTGGCTCTACTCCGAGGAGACAGCTCTTTCCCAGTCATATTTTGAGTGTCTTCTGATCTGAGGGGCTCATCTTTCAGCAGTATATCAGAAAAGGTTTCATGAAGTTTTCCAGTAACATATCACACAGTGTTTCACTGCTATTCATAAGGTTTTCACTGGCCAATTCTTTGAGAAGTGGATGGCCCCTTCTTTCTTCTGAGTCTGTCTTGGTCTGGAAGCTCCACTGAAACCTGTCTAATATGGGTGATCTTGCTGGTATTTGAAATACTGGTGGCATAGCCTCCAGTCTCACAGCAACACACAAGCAACCACATCATGACAAACTGAAAGAGGAGTGGTGGTCATTAGAGAGATGCAAGTCAACACAACCAAGAGATACCATCTCACCCCAGCATTAATTGCAAAGTTCAACAAGACAGAAAATAACAAATGCTGGTGAGAATGTGGAGAAATTTGGATTTTCATACACTGCTAGTGGGACTGTAAAATGATACAACTGCTGTAGAAAGCAGTATGGTGATTCCTTTTATATATCCTATAGAAGTGATAGGCTGAAGATAATCCTACATACACACTTGTGCTTCAAATTTAGCCACATACATTACAGAAGCCACAGAAGACAGAGTTGGAGTAACTTCTCAGAGACAAGCAAACACCTTGAGAGAGGGGATCACTGGGCCTGCCAACTAAGGACCATAGTCTTGGGACACGATGTTCAATTGGCACAACATAGTACTTCAAAATCTTGTTCTATCACCTACTTTGGTGTGTAGTGACTACAGGGTTGAAAGCTTTCAAGTGGACATTTAATATGCAACTATTTGTTTCCTTTCATCTGAACCAAAGAAGAGTGAAGAAAATCAAAGGCATCTGGAAATAATTAGTCCAAGGATAAGATGACCCCAAGACCAGAAGACCTACATGGTGCCTGGCTACCAAAGCAACCACTCAGAAAAGGATCAAAACTGGAGATCCTGGATAAAGTGGGAGGAAATATGTAGAACATAATTCAAAAATACAAAAATAACCAGAAATTACTGGTCAGATAGGATCTGATGGAATCTCTGAGACTATGGCCCCGGGTTACCCTTTGGACCTAAAAAATGGACTCACTCCATGGATTGGCTCTCAGCCCAACAGTAGAAAGACCTACATGCAGAATGCCTACCCCAAGGTGATGCACCCACCTACTCTATGGAGAGGCACCCTTTAGATCAATCAGCCACGAGAGAGCAGAGGGGCAGCATTCACATAAAGGGAAAGTTGGACAGACAGGAATGCATAGTTAATAAGAACACAGAGAGGAGGTAGTCACAGGGATGGGAGTGGAGGAATTTGTTTTGATTAGGGATGGTAATCAGGGTGTGAAATCAAATGTGCATGAACCGTTGAATATAAAACAAATTTGCTTT
>NW_006921739.1:6707648-6724719 GCF_000298275.1 Orycteropus afer afer
AAAAAAAAAAAAAAAAAAAACTCTGTGGAGTTCAGTTCTATTATGCACACATGGGGTTGCCATGAGTAGATCTGACTGAACAGCCAACTAACAAGAAGAGTTGTTGAACCAGGTGGTAGTTATCATGTCCACTAGGCCACTTCATTCCCCGTAATCCTGTACCAAAGAACATTTTCCCTTGATGTATACATTCCCATACAAACACTAAAACAAAAATCTTATTTTCCGCAAATTGAAAAGTAACTGACATTTTCCCCAGCATTTCATGTGTCAAAAATTATTTGATTGACATATAATAGCCATTTCAGGTCCAAGTCTATCTATACACATAGATTGAAATGCAGAAAAAAAGAACATAGCCAGATAAATCATCCTTGCCCCTGTCACCTTTTAGCATAGTAGTTAAGAACATGGGCCCTAGAGCAGAGCTTTGAACCAGTTCATTTTGGTTCAAATCTCATGCAGAGAATTTGCATTTCTATTCCAGATATACTGAATCAGTCTACAGTTTAACAAGATCCCCGGTGATTCTTATGTATGAATATATCTAGGATCTCTAAGAATCACAGGGGATCTTGTTAAAATGTGTAATGATTCAGTATATCCGGGTGGATGTGCAAATTCTCAGCAGGAGTTTGAACTGGAATTAACCTGTTTGAAGTTCTGCTCTAGAGTCAGACCATCTGAATTCAAACACAAGCTCTGACACTTAGTTTCTTCGGCAAGTCACTTACATTTTCTTCCCTAATTTTTTATCTATAAAATGTGGGTAACAATTGTGTCTACTTTATAGAGTTGGTAGAATATCAGATGAAATCATTCTTGTATGGGTGCTTAAAATAGTGCCTGGCATATAACAGGCAGTTAACAAATGTTAGCTGTTACGTAGATAATATATCTTCATATATTATGTCTGTTTATAATGTTTGTTCAACAGTCAAAAATGTTCTAATTCTTTTGTTGAATTCCAATTCTTAGATTAGTAAGTAAGGTTTCTGCCTTTGGAAAGTTTATGGTTTATGGACTGAATATTGATTGGACAGGTAGAGGTCTGAGTATTCAGTGGAATCAATCAATAAATGGTTATCTGAATAACATCTTCATTTGTATAATATTGTGCAGGTGAGTACCCTCTCTTGGGGTTGGGCTCTCATTCCTCTCCCTGTGGACCCACCATTGTATACAGGAATCACATTTTGTTGTCATTATTTGCATGGTTATAATCCTCACTGCTCCATGAGGTCTTTGAGTCCTGGGCCTGCACAGTCGCACTTCTGAGCCCCACATGCAGAAGTGCCCCACGCTGAGCTTAATTTTCTACAATTGCCATCTTGAAATCCTTAATAAGTTTTGCACAAGAAATGCCACTTTTTCACTTTGTTCTAGGCCCTGCATATTATGTAGCCATTTCCACCTGGGGCCAAGTGTTTTAATCTCTATGACCCTAGGACGAAAAGCTTGATAAATATTTATTGACAGAATGACATTTATGAACAGGTGAATGAATTAAATGTATCAGTGAATGAATGGCTCTGAAAACATGGTCAACAAGTGAGACGTTTAAACTCTGATTACATTTTGTTTTCCTTTAAAGAGACAAAGAAGGACCATGCCAGGATGCCATAAAGGAAACAATATTCAAGCATTGCCTTGGATGCTAACAATGACAGTAAAAAGTGTAAAGCATCCCTTTATTGGGTTTCAACTATGGAACTCCCACCAGTGTTAATGGGTATTGGGAAAGGGAATTGATGGCAGGACTGAGCAAAGCCTGCAGAATTCATTTTGATAACTGGATTCAGTCACATTTACTCCTTAAAGGTTATTAGTTATTTTAGATAATTTTGTTAAATGCTCGAGAGGGAAAATGAAGACATATTAATAAACACACAATTATACAGGTTAAAGCAACAATGCAGTGCTGGTCATCAGGAACCTTGTGCTAATTTTAATTAGCTGCTTTCCCTTGCTTTCAAATGTAATTAAAGGAGCTTAGTTGTGCTCAGTGATGCAAGCCACCTTATTTAATCACTAACATTATTTCCCTGAACTATTAATGATTTTCAAAACGCTTGTTTATGCAGAATTAGAACAGTAATTACCTTACCAGTTAATTTTGTACCTTCACATTTCACACCTAGCTCAAACGTCATTCATTTACCACGGCTTCTCTGTCAAAACAAAGAAATGCTTGTTCTAAATGTGCTTCTGAGTGCCAAATTGAAAGCCAAGTTTTGTAACACTAATAAAGTAGCTCCCAAGTGAAACAGGTGTAGTAATTTAGACCCTTCCTGTCTCGAGCTTGCACGTACATGCTATGTCTTTTCTTTATTAGCTTTAAAATGAGAGCTTGGTGTGCAAAATAAGCTATTTAATTCAGACTTGTGGAGCAGAATATAATCTTTAATTTAAACTAGTGCAGTAAAAAGAAGCCTTTAATTTTAACTGGCATGTGCGTGTGAATTTGAATTAATAATCCAGAAAATTGAAACTATTTTGCTGCTGTTGCTGGATATTGACTGTTCTTCACATGCCCTTAGTTTCACTCACTCGATTTCTCTCCCAAACTGTAGCCAGTGCTTTCCTTCCCATCTTTTTCCTCCCCTTATGTTGTAGCTTCTTTATGCAAAGCAAAGCTTTCTGAAAAAGAAAGTCTCAGTTGACTGAACTTCCTTTACTGGAGAAAAAAAAAAAGAAGCCCTTTAATAAAGGAATACTAAATCTCTATTAATTTAGTTTACAAAAAGAATATAATTGGTGTATTCATTATATCTACTTAAGACGTAATTCAAGTGCACTCTGAATTCATGCCTGATTGAACCCTTAGATGGAAAAACGTTCTACCCACATTCCTGTCACAAAACCCCACTGAATCAGATTGTACCAATTCCTACTGTGAAGCATGTTCCCACATCTGGAGCAATTTTTCAGAAAATATTAGTGACAACAATTACACTCATGACACTATATTTATTATAATTTGTCTAGGACAAATGTTCTTCTAACAAGACAGTAGACTTAAATTTAAATTTAAATTTAAGTAGACTTAGCCCATTCTTCAAAACCCTGCATAGAGATTATTGACCCAGGGGGCCTCTGGGTATTCTGCTGACCCTAACTGAGCTCTCGCGTCCCAGAATCACAGAAACTCTGAGCATATGTACTATGAATTTAGCTCTTATAACTATTTATTAAATCTTCCATCAACGAAGCACATTTTAAGTTGGTAGCATATTTATTTGTTAAAAATGTATTTCACAGATTCTCAACACCTTGGAGCTAAGGTCATATATATTCAATTCATTTTTGTATGTGAATTAATGTATTTGCAAAGGTGGAAATTAATACTGGAGACAAAAGTGCACCTTCCAAAATGTCAAATAGGTAGGGTTATTGAGCAAACATGCACTGAGCTAAGGTCAAGGGTACTTGGGAACATAAAATGTACATTTTAGGGCAGAGGAAGGAGGAAATGATTTGATTAAGATCAGCAAAAGTTAGTCATTGTTTTGGATAAGCATTTAGTCAAGAAGCAAAGAGGAAGGGAGAAGCAGAAGAGATAGGAAAGCTTGGGGCAGGCTGGTATAGTTGGGATCAAACAATGTTGATTCCCAGCCTCTGATGGATGACAATGAATACACAGAGCCTCCTCTACCTTAAGATGCTTCACCAATCAGGCCTTTAACAGAACTCAAGTCTCCGCACGAGAGAGGAGAATGCCATTCTAGGGGGGAGATCATGAATGTGGAATCCTAATCCCCCCTACCCGACAAATATAAATAGATGATAGATAGACAGGCAGACCAAAATAGATATGCATTTATGTAAATGTATATACCATTTTGCTAGTTCATGAAGCTCTTTTAATAGAAGGTAAAGCTTTTCATTAATTAAAGCTTAAAAATTAAATTGCTAGAAGGCAATCTGTGGAGGTAAGACTCATTCACACCAGAAGGCAACAGTCAACAAGTATATTTACCAAACCTAGGTGACTTCAACTGGATAACTAGACAGGGAAGATGGGTGCAGAGGCAGTATGATGTTTCTGAGAAGCCAAAAAACTCCATGTGTGCTTCACATATACTTTGTTTTAAAGAAACTTTGTATTCAGTAGATTTCTTAAAGTCTGACTACAGTTTTTTATAATCCTTCTTTTATTTATTGTAATTTGGTCATATCTTCCCAAATTAGGTTTTACTGAGAAGAAAATCTCCTTGAAGGCATGGTCCATGTTGTACACACCTGTCTCCTCTTGGTAGGCAAGTATTGTGTTCAGTAAATAATGTGATTTAACAGTTCTACTTCTGTGACTGACTTACTTCACTCAGAATAATATATTCAAGGTTTATTAAAGTTGCACCATGTATCAGGACTTCATTTCTCTTTACGGCAGAGTAATACTCCCATTATATGTGCATACCACATTTTGTTTATCCATTCCTCTTGGTGAACATTCAAGCTACTCCCATCTTTTGGCTCTTATGAACAATGTTACAATAAGCATTGGTATACAAGGGTCTGGTTGCATACCATGATGGACATAATGTCACTGAATTGTACAGATAAAAATTTGAAATGACAAATGTTTTGTTATCATAATAAAAAGGCAGCAAAACATAATAAGAAAACAATATAGATAAAAATACAAACTTAATAGTTTATTGATTGATGTATTGCTTGAATCATTGACAAAATCAAATTGCCCCAAACATTCCTGTTGGCTTAATTCCTTATGAATACAGCTTAACATCTGAATCCTTTTAGCCTCAGTCAGGGCTGTGTGATGTATATACAATTTAATTTGGCAAACATTGATTACAAGCTTGCCACGTGCCAGTCATTATGCAAACAAACCTTAATAAGACCTCACCACTGCCCCTAGTGAAGGAGATAAACACACAAACAAATTGAACATGATGTTGTATGAATCACAGAGGAAGAAACAATCTCAGAATAGATTGTTACCAATTGTCTCAAAGATCTCCAGGGATATTTGTATTTTGTTGTATGTTGGGGTTTTGTTCCTTACTGTACTGTTGTTCTAGAAGACCACTAAGGATCTTTTCTGATAAGAAATGATGACTAGGTTTTACTTAAATCAAATTGGAATATATCATAATATAAATCTATTTCCTATTATTAAAATATCCTTGAATACACAAAATACCTGGTCTTAATTTCCTATATAAACTATCTTTTTGGGATTTAAATATAATAATTAAGGCAATCTCTGGCTTTCTCCTCTCTAGAATGAAGCATTCTAGTTGCATCAGTCTTCCTCTATTAAGCTTATTTCCCATTCTATAATAAGTATAATGGTCCTCTGAACACCTTCAAGTTGCTTTCTTTTTCTTTTATTTTTTCCTTTTTTATTGCCTCTTTCATTTCTTCCTTTCTTACCTAATCACATGGCCTTTTAAGACATTTTGCACAGAACAATAAAACCAATCCCTGCCCTTGAGAATCTTATAGCTCTGTCAGGAAGATAGTGTGAAAATGTGTTATTAAGCTAACCACAAATAAAGTACTTGGGAGTTCAGAGTGAGGAAAAAGTAAATAATCAGAGAACTATTGATGAGGAGGTAGGTAAGTGTAATTTTAACCTGAAGAGAAGTTGACAAAATGCATTCTAAAGAAAGGAAACCATTTTAACAAGCAGCTGTTGTTAGGGGATGTCAAGTGATTCTGACTCATAGTGATGCTATGCACACCAGAATGAAACATTGTCTGTACTATGCCATCCTCACAATATTTGCTATGCTTGTAGTCACTGTGTCAATCCAGCTCATTGAGGGTCTTCCCCTTTTTCTCTGACCTCCACTTTACTAAGTGTAATATCCTTCTCCAGGGAATGGTCCTTTCTGACCACAGGACCAAAGTAGGTGAGACAACTCTGGTCATTCTCACTTCTAAGGAGCATTCTGGCTGCACTTCTTCCGGAATAGATTTGTTCATTCTTCTGGCAAAACCAAAAACCAAACTCACTGCCATTGAGTCGGATCTGACTCACAGAGACTTCTCCTTGGATTTCCAAGGTGGTATTACTACAGAAGTAGATTGCCCAATCTTCTTTCCAAGGAGTGGCTGGTGAGTTTGAACCTCCCGCCTTCTGGTTAGCAGTCAAATACCTTAGGCACTATGCCACCAGTTCTTCTGGCAGACCATGGTATTCTCAGTATTCTTCACCAGCACCACAATTCAAAGGCATCAATTATTCTTCAGTCTTCCTAATACGTTATCCAGCTTTCACATGCACATGAGGCGATTGAAAATGTTTTGCAGAACATTTGCCCAGTGCAATTCGATGTCTGATTTCTTGACTGCTGCTTTCATGAGTGTTGATTGTGGATCCCAGTAAAATGAAACCTTGACAACCTCAATCTTTTCTCCATTTACCATGATGTTACTTATTAGTCCAGGTGTGAAGATTTTTGTTTTCTTTATGTTGAGGTGCAATCTGTACTGAAAGCTGTAGTCTTTGATCATCAATAAGTGTTTCAAGTCCTTTTCACTTTCAACAAGCAAGGTTGTGTCATCTGCACATCACAGGTTTTTAATGAGTCTTCCTTCAATCCTGATGCCACATTCTTCTTCATATAGTTCAGTTTCTTGGATTATTTGCTCAGCATACAGATTGAACAAGTATGATGAAAGGATACAAGCTTGACACATGCCCTTCCTAATTTTAAACCATGCAGTATTCCCTTCTTCTGTTCTAATGACAGCTTCTTTGTCTATAGAGAGGTTCCTCGTGAACACAATTAAGTGTTTTGGGATTGTCATTCTTTGCAATGTTATCCATAATTTGTTATAATCCACACAGTCAAATGCTTTTGCATAGTCAATAAAACACAAATAAACATCTTTCTGGTATTCTTTGCTTTCAGTTATGATCCATCTGACATCAACAATGATATCCCTCATTCTAGGTCCTCTTCTGAATCTAGCTTGCATTTCTGGAAGTCCCCTGTCAATAAACTATTGTACCCATTTTTTAATTATCTTCAGCAAAATTTTACTTCTATGTGATATTAATGATATTATTTTATAATTTCCACATTTGGTTGGATCACCTTTCTTTGGAATGGGCACAAATATGAATCTCTTCCAGTCAGTTGGCCAGGTAGCTGTCTTCCAAATTTCCTGGCCTATATGAGTAAGTGCCTTCCAGAGCTGCATTCATTTGTTGAAACATCTCAATGGATATTCCATCAATTCCTGGAGCCTTATTTTTAGCAAATACTTCAATGAAGCTTGGACTTCTTCCTTCCATACCATTGATTCTTGATCATATGCTTCCTTCTGAAATGATTGAACATAGACCAATTCCTTTTGGTACAGTGACTTTGTGCGTTTCTTCCATCTTCTTTTGATGCTTCCTGCATCGTTCAATATTTTGCCCATGCTTCAATTCGAGGTTTGACTTTTTCTTCACTTCTTTCAGATTGAGAAATGCCAAGCATATTCTCTTTTTGTTTTCTAATTCCAGGTCTTTGCATATCTCATCATAGTACTTCACTTTGTCTTCTTGAGCCACACTTTGAAATCTTCTGTTCAGCTTTCCTATTTCAACATTTCTTCCTTTTGCTTTAGCTACACTCCACTGAAAAGCAAGTTTCAAAGTCTCTTCTGACATCAGTTTTGGTCTTTTCTTCCTTCCCTGTCTTTTCAGTGATTTTTTTTTTTTTTCATGTATGATGTTTTTGATGTCATCCTACAACTTCTCTGGTCATCAGTGTTCAATGCGTCAAATCTATTCTTCAGATGGTCTCTACATTCAGGTGAGATATACCCTCAGTTATAGAGTAGCTGTCATGAATTTGTTTTAATTTTCTTCTGTTTCAACTTGAACTTGCCTATGAGCAACGGATAGTCTATTCCACATTCAGCTCCTGGCTTTTTTGACTGATGATATTGAGCATCTTCATCACCTCTTTCCACAAATGTAGTCAATTTGATTTCTGTGTATTCTTTTTGGCAAGGTCCAGTTGTATAGCTGCCATTTATGTTGTTGGGGGAAAAAAAAAAGGTATCTGCAATGAATAAATTGTTGGTTTTGCAAAATTGTATCATGCAATCTCCAGTGTCATTTCTATCACTAAAGCCAGGTTTTCCAGCTACCAAAAGTTCTTCCTTGTTTCCAACTTTTGCATTCCAATCGTTAGCAACAATCAACACATCTTGATTGCATGTTTTGTCAATTCCAGACTACAGAAGGTGGTAATTCATAAGGTTTTCAGTGGCCAATTCTTTCAGAAGTGGATGGTTCCATCCTTTCCAGTCTGTCTTAGTCTGGAAGCTCCACTAATAAAAAAAAACATTTAGTGTACTCTTGGAATTCCTAATAAAAATCCACACTGAGTGAAATGTAGTAAGATACAAATGACTATAAAGGAAAATAAGGCTGAAAAAGCAAGTTGTGGTCAGAGACTGGATGTCCTTGAATTCATGCAATAGAATTGTTTTCCAGGAAAATGTAGAGTCACTGAGCAGTTTGAGCAGAGGAGCAATATCTATATTGACAAAAAATAAAACATAACAAAATTATAAAACAATGTAAATTAAAAAAATTTTTGATAGTTTATTGATTGATGTATTGACTAAACCATTGGATTAACAAAGTTGCCCCAAACTTTCCAATCTGCTTAATTCCCTTAGCACTGGAATGAAGTTTAGCACTGAATCCCCTTAGCTTGGGTCATGGGTGTGTGTTGCATGAACAATTTCATTTAGCAAACATTGATTACATGCTTGCCATGTGTTAGTCATTGTGCTGTGCTCTGGGAAAACAAACATTTTTAATGTAATCCCACTTCTGCCCCCAGAAGATAGTGTGGATAAAGAATGAACTTAAAAATTAGGTAGACCCAGTTTCAGTTCTGACTATTTAATTTGCTAATCGCTTAATCACTGGAACATTTCTTAAATCCATCCCTCAATCCCCATTTAGTAAATGAAAATAATAGAACCTCCCACATAGATATGTCATGGAAGTAAATTGCTAAACTCTTATAAAACGTCTTTGTCTGGCATAGAGGATATGCTCAACAAATATTGTTTCCAGTATAACTCCCTGTGTTTCCTATTTGCATTAAGGACATCTCTGATTCATCTTTGACTTCTCACTTATTTCCACACTCAACTAGTTCACTTCTGTTTTTGTACTAGCTCTTTCATTCACATTTCCTCTTCCTCATTTCAGATCTCCACTTCTTCTTCCTTGACTTATTTATGGCATTAGTCTCCCTCCTAACTTAGACCACCTCTAGCTCCTTTACTGTTCAGCCCATCCTGCCAACTGTGTCGTAATCATACTCCTATAGCACTTTGCTGGTTCTATGACTGCCCTGGCTAAAATATGTCCATGGTTCTGAATACTCTGCATAATTAAGACCAATCTTCTTAGATTTACATTCAGAGCTCTACAACTTTTGGTACAAAGACTTTTTCAATATAAGCTCCCATTAATGACTAAGTTTTACTCACATAAAACAATTTGTTTCCTGTATATGCCCTGTGGTTTCCTGACTCTGCACTTTAGCTCATGTGCAGAGTTTCAATTTCAATCTCTGCAGTGCCATTCCTACTATCACCACTTCATTCAATTATGAAGGAAGCTGATTTTCTGAGGAAGACATTGAAGAAAGTTAGAAAAAAACTGGGGTCCTTGGTAACATCATTAAGCAACTAAATTAACCAATCCTGAGTCTACTCAGCCTCAGAACTGGATATGTGAACTAAGAGATTCCTTTGTGGTTTTAGAGAGTTGAGGAATGGTTTTCTATTACTAGAAGTTGAAAGCATCCTGTATGATAATGTGGTCACCACCTCAATGAGCTCATTATTTAGCATGATAACATCGGAGAAGATAACTTGTAAGCAACCATTTATATTCTGCATGAGAATAAATCTTACCCCCTAGATGGATTTAATGCCTCCAAACTCTATGTCTCTATAGAATTATAATTGTTGATTCATTCTGTTACATTAGCCACAGGAAAACCAGACTTCAAAAATAATTATGGAGATTATCAAGATTTCGAATTCACCAGTAGCAACACCCACTGGTTTGGAAGTTGGTCCCACTTCTCTCCTCAGAAGGTACAAAGGTAAGAGAGATAGAGCATAGACTTCTCTCTTCTGCACATGGTACCTGCTTCATCTACCAATAGCTTCCAACTTACAACATATTCAAGTTACAGTGAACCATACAAAGTTGTCTATTGCTGTTGTACATCCTATTATTAGTAATGAGTACTGCAATAGTTAAGATTGTGTGTCTTCTTGGCTGGACCATGATTTTGAGAGACTTCGCAGCTGGATGTAGTTATTCCCTATCATGAGATTTCATGTGGTGTAATCACCTCCATGGTGAAATCTGGAATGAGCAACTAATTAGTTGAGGGTGAGTTACCTTCAGGGTATGACCTGTTCTCAGCATATGTGGAGAAGCTTTGGGAAGGGTCTCTAGCTATTTGTTCATTTTGGGATCCTGCATTTTGCTCATCATCATCTCCAGTTCCTGGACTTGAACTAGTAGGCTGCCATGTTGCCCACTGATCTTGGGATTATTGCCTTTGCTGCCTGTGAGCCAACAATCTGCCAATCTTGCATTTGTCAGCCTCAGCAGCCAATAGCCTGCTATAAACCAAAAAAAAAAAAAAAAAAAAACCTCGTTGACATCAAGTCGATTGTGACCCATAGTGACCCCCACTGTGTTTCTGAAGCAATAAATCTTTGCAGAAGTAGATTGAACCACCAACCTTCTAGTTAGCAGTCAAGAGCTCCTTATAGTCTGCTACACTGCCTGCTAATCAGCCCCTGTGGCTGTGTGAGCCAGGAGAGGCCTCCAGCTTGCTCCAGTGAGTCTAGATGGCAGAGCTGAATCCCACAGTTGAGGGGCCTCCAACCATAATCCAGAGGGATAAAGTCTTCCCCTAGAGCTGGTACTGTGAACTCGGACTTCTAGCCTAGTTTCTCTCTAGAGCCAGCACTCTAAATTTGGACTTGTAGCCTCCTAAATTGTAAGAGAATAAATTTCTGTCAATAGCATGTGCTTTTTCTATTATAGCAGTTCTAGAGAACTAAGATGTGTACTATATACAATGAATGTTGCAGCACATAATTTGCTGATATTACCATTCTCAGATGTTCACTTATAGATGTTCAAAGATCAGATTTATAGATACTTATAATAAAAGGCAACAATAATGAAAACTTAAAAAAAAAAAAATTTCCCTTCCCTCAGAACTGACTTATGATGGAGTCATTGGAACAGAACACCATAGTAAGGCAGGACTGCCTGTACTCTCATTTACATGCTCAACTCTCTGCTGCTGGGCCTTTCAGAAGATTTCTCCCTCCTGGCATGAAAATTATTTCAGGAAACAACACATGATCTAACTCCAGGGTGAACAGACAATCCCTCTTGTATCCAAAATGTAACAATTTTAAATTCACTATTCTCCTTCTGGAGGACCATGTAAATCCTCAGGAACTAGGCCAGTTATAGTGCAATATCAACCACAGCCCTGATAATAATAATCAGAGAGGTATCAAACTCCCTGTTTCTGCCTCAAGGCACCTACTGTGGCTTTAACCTAAATATGTTAAAGTTGTTCTTTTATCCATTTACCATTTTTTCCCTTAAATTTGAGGGGCTCAGGTCCTGTTTCTCTTTTCCCATATTTCCAGGGAAGTCACAAATAAATAAGACTTTGCTATCCAAGAGTCCTTCTGGTGGGTGATCCACCCTCAACCCTATGAACTACAGATATCCAATTCTATTCCTTACTCTGTACGTTACATTACAGTGACTTGAATGCATGCTTCATCTCTTTCCTATATGATAAGCTTATTGAGGGCAAGTTTCTTTTCTGTTTCATCTTTATTCCCCCAACACAGTTTCTTGAACACAGCAAACACTCTGTCAATAATGAAGAGAATATATAGCTATTTGTAGAATAGAATTCCTTGGTGGTGCAAATGGTGAACATGCTTGGATGCTAACCGAAGGATGGTGGTTAGAGTCCACCCAGAGATGCCTCAGAAGAAAGGCCCGGTGATCTAGTTCCAAAAAATCAGCCATTGAAAACCCTATGGAGTACAGTTTAACTCTCATACACATGGGGGTCACCATGAGTCAGAATCAACTTGACAGCAACTGTTTCTGTTTTTTTTTTTTTTTTTTTTAATGTGCAGAATGAGATGAATGAGGCAGAGAGAAAAACCAAGAAGTCGACTTAGATGTTATTAGAGTGATCCAGACAAGAGGAAGGAAATCCTAGCCTTGGCCAGTGGTGGTGGAAATAAACAAATGAAAATAGATTAAGGAGCTAGGACAGGAGTCCAATGATCTGAGATTGTGATTAACTGTCAAGGATAAAAAGTTGGGAAATATCATTACATGAAATTTAAAAAGGAATAACGAGCACATATGGAAACGGAAACCAGAAAAGAGGGGTTCAGTGTTAGTTTCTCTGCATCATTATTACAGGCAGATCACCAAAATTGAATATAATATACTAATGGATGTTCAAATAATAGACAAGACCCCAAAACATTTCTCTAAAAACATTTCTCCCAGAACGTGCCAGCAATGGACTATTCCCTGCCAAAATCTGTTAAACTCTGTTTCCTGAGAACACGGCTAGTCAATATTTCCCATCTACCCTAAATTTTGAGATGGCTACATGACAGTCTCACCAATGGACTACAAGAAATGGATACAACTTCCAGGTGAGGCCTTGAGACCAGCATATGCATTCTCAGTGCTCTTCCATTTGCCACTAGTTGGAGCCCACAGCAACTAAGCATCAATGATGAAGATGTTGATAAGCCTCTAGGGATGGTGGAGCGGTGTGATGGAAGAAACCTGGATCTTTAAATGCGGAGAAGAGTTATCTGCTGACCTGGTGTGCTAACTTTGGATTATTATTATCAGAGGTAAATTAACTATCCCCCATTTTTTTTCAATAAGGCCACTGTATTATGATTGAATATCTTTGTTACAACCTTATTAACTAAAGCAAATATTTTATTATGTTCAGGACTTCAATGGCTTTAAAATGAGTCACTCTTAATTCTGAGGCTGACACTCCTGGGAAGGAAGATGGGGCAATCTACTTCTGTAATGATACTGCCTTGGAAACCCAAGGAAGGGTTGCTATGAGTCAGTCTTACTCAAGGGCACACAACAACAACAACAACAATTCTGAGGCTGAAGAGAGCTCCATTGCTGTCTAAACTATTTGCTTATGAAATGGTATAAAAATGCTGAAAAATAGGGTAGGCCTTAGAAGTATCAGATTACATATAAGCTTAAAAGAAGTCATTCCCATTTCCCAGCATCAGAAAAATTTGTGCTGCTCCCTGGCAAAAAGCTTGTTTTTATATGTTTCATGTAACTAAGGACTTTCCTCTCCTTGCAGTGGTTTGTAGGAAACTCAGAGACATATATGTGTTACAACACTAGCAAATACAGTAGCAAACTCGTAGGACTGTGTGCACGTGGTCTATGAATTCTTGGTACCTGATTTTCATTTCCTTACTCATATTTTCTCTCTTCACTGAGTATCTCAATTATAAATTCTGACCTCTTAAACTGGATAGGGTATGTTTATGTCATTTCAAATCATTTATAAAAAGAGATGGGACATAATATAAATAACTATATACCAAAAACCAAACTCACTACCATCAAGTCTATTGCGAATCATAGCAACCCCTCCTTGGGTTTTCGAGGTGGTATCTCTACAGAGGTAAGTTGCCCAATCTTCCTTCTGAGGAGTGGCTGTTGGGTCTGAACTGCCAGCCTTCTGGTTAGCAGTCAAATGTCTTAGGCACTATGCCACTAGAGCTCCCAAATAAATATATAAAAACATAAATTGGCAAAGGGACCCATTTTTAAAAATCTAACGTTGTGTTTAGAGAAGCTGTAGAATCCAATGAGACAATATATACTGTTGCAAAGGTGGTTTCTGAACAGCAAAATTTGGATAATCTACTTTGTAGCCTGTAATTTCTCCCCTTTTAAGTATAAGAATACATTTATTAAGCTATTTATAGATGTTTAACATATGATTTACTGTTCTAAACACTCATTTCTTGATCTTTGCTCTTTATACCAGACATCCGTTTAGTATACATGTATTATTCAAATGTCATATTAAGAGAGGCAGGATGAAAACATTCCATTTTAATTTGGTACAGAATTAGGTTTTAGTAATTTCTTTCTTCCTTTTTTGGTTATATTATTTATATGTATAAATTAAATAAATCATTTTCCTAAGGATTTTAACAAAATTTGAATGGGCTTTTTGTAAGTTTCCACCTCCTCTATGTTTAATGATACCATACTGGAGGAATTAAAAGGTTCCTAGAAGGTAGCACAGTAGTTATGTTGCACCTTTTCAAAGTGATACAAAAGGTCAATCCCATTTAAGATTTCAAATATATACCCTAATTTTAAAGCTGCTGAACAAACACCTCACATATAATCATGAACACTTTAGGTATAATACTGGCAATGTTAGTTTAAGAAAAATGTATATAGAAATGTATATTTTATATTTAGGAGCTCTGGTATAGTGCCTAAGGCATTTGACTACTACCCAGAAGGCTGGCAGTTTAAACCCATCAGACACTCCTAAGAAGGAAAATTGGACAATCTACTTCTGTAATGATACCACCTCAGAAACCCAAGGAGGGGTCGCTATGAGTCGGATCCGACTCGATGGAAGGGAGTTAGTTAGTTTATATTTTATATTTAAATATATTAGGTCTTTGAAAGGGTTTAGGAAACTAAATATGACTGAAAGCAAACAAAAATAAAAATAATAATAATAAAAAAGCACTTCTAATATTTCTATGATGCCCAAGATTCATGGTCTCCAGGCAACTGAGCAGCACATGGCCACACAAGTCTGGCCTGCTCGTACAGCACCAGTGTGTGTTTGGTTGATGATTTATTCAAATCTAGTTTCAAATCTGCTCTTAGCTCCCTCATTGCTTTAATGGAGCTAGCCCACCATTCATAACTGTCAAGGACTGATTCATCAGGACTGAGACTTTTTGGTCTCCAAACTTGTATAAGCATCTTTTTCTTGTTAGCATATACATGACTATAAATGCTATTGTTCCATTCTTTCACATGTTCCCCTTTTGTAAATATTTTGGAATGCATCTACACAATTTTTAAATTAAACTATGGAAGGAAGCTTGGAAGGAAGATTGGGCAATCTACTTCTGTAGTGACACTGCCTCAGAAACCCAAGGAGGGGTTGCTGTGAGTCAGGTCCGACTCAATGGCAAACAACAACAACATGGAAGAAAGCACTCTTGAATCACAAGGAAATGTTATTTTAGAGATTTTTTTTTTTTTTTTTTTGGCTTATGGTTGAAGGTGATGACCCCAAACACCACAAGCAATCATGGATAAATGGTCTTGAATTTATAAAATAAAAATAAACCTCAGAATGTACAATTTGACAGGAATAAGTGACTGAAAACTTAATGATATCTTTTAAAAAGTGACAAAGTGATCACTTAATTCAATCAGATAGTTCTGATCTTCTGTTAAAAATAAAGAATTTACAGTAATGAATGAATCTCAAGAGCATAACAATTCAGGAAAGAAGTAAGTTACAGAAGAATGGAGAATAGCTACATTTATATAAAGTTAAAAACATCAAATAAAAACCAAATGAATGATTAACTGAAAATTCAGCATAGTGGTTACTAGTGGTCAGGGGGCCTAGAGGATGAGATTTGAAGAGGCACTTAAGGGACTTCTGAGAATTGCTTATTTGCTTCTTTTTAAGATGAGTGGGAAGATATATCAACCAAAGGCTTATCCACATTATGACAAGTTTGGCACATATCCTGGGCACCACTGGAAAGGGAGGCCATTGAGCAGTTTTATTAATCCTGTAGGGACCAAACTTTTTTTTTATCTCAAACAAGGTAGACACAAGCATAGGGAGGGGTCACTAGCTCCAGGCACAAGTTCAAGGTATCCCCTGATGAGGCACAAAATAATGTTCCAAGGGGCCACAAATATGAAAGGGGCCTAACACAGCAGAACACAAGGACGGAAGGCATTTCTGTAGACACACCTTGAAATTGGGAGGAGGCAGCAATTTAGAGATTGCTTCTGGGCGCACCTTTCTCTTTCTCAGGCCATACAAGGTGCTTGCCGTAGGCTCTAATTTCCGTAGGTAAGTTTCTGGTAAGGGTTTCTCTTATTACGGCTTATTAAACTGAACAGCAGGCTTTCCTAGTGTTTTACTGGCATTTTATTTCAAATTCAAAGTGGTCATTTGCTATTAATTTTAAAAGAATAATATGGCCAGTTAGTAAAACATGGCATTGGTAAACTACTGAAAAAAAGAAGAAAATAAAATCTTGACAAAAGATGCCTACATGACTTTGAGGGAGATACGCATACTTCACATAACATTAGCATTATATATTTAATATACATAGAACAACACAGACAGGACATTGAAGATAATAATAATACTTAAGTTCCGTAGTGATGTTGCCTCGGAAACCCAAGGAGGAGTCGCTATGAGTCGGATCCAACTCAACGACTCAACAGCAGTGAGTTTGTTTGTTTGCTTGTTTGTTTTGGTGTACAAAATAAATGGTAAGTAAATATACCAAAAATGTGCTGTCATCCACATACCCTACCACACAAATATCTTGGATTCTACCTATGAAATGAAACTATACCTATATTTATATTAAATAGTATATATATAAAGGAGTTTTGGTGATATAGTGGGTAAGGCATGTGGCCACTAACCAGAAGGTCAGTGGTTCAAACCCAGAAGCCACTTCATGAAAGGAGGATGGGGCAATCTACTTCTATAGATTTATAGCTTTGGAAACCCAAAAGAGGGTCGCTATAAGTTGGAATCAACTCAATGGCACTGAGTTTGGTTTTGGTTTGGTAGTGTGTATGTGTGTGTGTGTGTGTGTATTATATATATGTTGTAGTTGTTATTTGCCATCGAGTCATCCCCGACTCATAGCAACCCATCCTTGGGTTTCCAAGGCAGTATCACTA
>NW_006921739.1:6728094-6750503 GCF_000298275.1 Orycteropus afer afer
CCCTGGAGAAGGATGTCATGCTTGGTAGGGTGGAGGGTCAACGAAAGAGGGGGAGGCCTTCAACGAGATGGATTGACATGGTGGCTGCAATGATGGGCTCAAGTATAGCAGGGATTGTGGGCTGGTGCAGGATCGGGCAGTGTTTCGTTCTGCTGTGCATGGGGTCGCTATGAGTCGGAAACTACTCGATGGCACTTAACAACAACAAATATATATATTTCTAAATAGTCTACTCTTTCCATCTTGAAATTCTGATGAAAACTTTTGGGGAAAAAATCCAATAAAGCAGATAAATATTCTGGGGTTGGTTCATGGATAGTGTCAAAATATTGCTCTTTTATAATCATGTTGGTCAGGAAAGTTATTAATATTCCCAGAAATTAAAAAAAGTTTTACAGTCTATTAGTTGTATTTCAGAATGTCAGGCCTAATATTATGAAAGCTCAAAAGGTTTTTGTGGGAGAATTTCTTGATGTTTTGCCATCTCATCAGGACTTTCAAGAGAGGAAGACAATGGCACTCCATCTTTGGACACGTCAGTGTTTGTCTTTGGCTTTCGAGCAAAAAGGACTGAAATTCCACTTAACTAGAGAAGATTGGAATAATTGGTGAAATCAGAGAAAATAGAAAATGGAATAACAAAATCCTGGCTAGTAGCTTTTGCCACCTCCCTTTGGAAGAGGGCATCCTCCCACCTTGTAGCACAGGGATTAGCAAGCTAAATTCCCAAGAGCATTAATACTGACAGACCAAAATGTAGCTGTGCACTTACATGTTAAGTCATGAGGCACAAAAGCTAAACATTAAATAACATGGAAATTCTTCACTCAGAAGGGGAAAATTCTATTAGATACACAAATAGCATTTAATTTCGAATCTTGACAACTTTTAGAAATTAATCCTTTGTTCAGATGTTCCAAAAACTTTTATATGTTAAAATGCATAGACATAGTCAGAAACTGTCAATAGAGAGAGTGAGAGAAAAAAAAGCTCACAGTTTAAATTCCAAGTATAAAACAGAATGATTTCAATATTTTTCAGATGTTTCCCTAAAAGCAAGTGCACCTGCTCTAAGAAGAGGGTGTTTACTACTATAATTATCTAGAGACTATTTAACTTCAGGGTGAAAACACACACACACACACACACACACACACAAAAAAAAAAAAAAAAAAAAAAAAAAAACCAAACCAAACCCACAGTCATCGAGTCAATCCCAACTCATAGAAACACTAAAGGACAAAATAGAACTGCCTCATAGGGTCCCCAAGGCTATAAATCTTTACAGAAGCCAACTGCCTCATCTTTCTCCTGTGGAGTGGCTGGTGAGGTTGAACTGCCAACTTTTTGGTTAGCAGCCGAATGAATGCTTAAGCTACTATGCCATCAGAGCTCCTCATCCATATGCAAGCACGCATATATATGCATATATGTGTGGGTGTGTATACATATATATATACACATACATATATATGTTCAACTGAAAACAAAAATACATTTCTTTTCTTTCATTAAGCTTAATCTTAATGAATTTTTAAATTGTGTTCATGCTTAATACCACATACTATGCAATATGACTTGCATTACATCATTATATCATCTGAACATAGGCACTCCTTAAACAACTAGCTCAGGAAAGCACCACAACATGGCAGTCTGTCCCACCCCTCTTTGGCTTGGATTCTAATTAAGTCTAACCATGAGGGAATGGCTTTCTGCCAAGAGAGTATAACAAAAGAAAAGGGCAATGCTAGTTTCAGGCCACAGGGAAATTAAAGGCAATAATGGAGACTGGTGCTTCTGGTGTTGCCCCTCTGATCTAACCTGGGAAATGCTGGGAAGATACCGGTGAGAACCAATCCTGTCCTATTTAGTTATGATCTGCTTGTTTATTCCTGTGTCTATAACAAATATTCAGTACATAAGTCTTTAGACTGAAACAGCATCACACACAGGCCAATGACAGGACAAGACCTCCTAGATCATGTGTTCTGATACCAGCTGTTCCTGACTGGCTGTGTACAGCCACCAATCTTTTCATCTCCCAAAGCTTGGTTAACACACCTGAAGCTAAGTTTTTACAGAAGCAAACAGGTGGACACCTGGCTCTGGTGGCATATTGCCTAAGGCATTTGACTGCTAACCAGAAGGCTGGTGGTTCAAACCCATCACCACTCCTCAGAAGGAAGATTGGACAGTAGAGATACCTCCTAGGAAACCCAAGGAAGGGTTTCTATGAGTCAGGACTGACTCGACGGCAGTGAGTTTGGTTTGATTTTTCAGTCACAATGTAGGCAATGTTTGTTCTTTGGTATTTGAATCCTGATGTACTGAAGGAACAGGAAAACTAAGTTCAAATCCCAGATCTGACACTGACTACTGTGTACCCCAGGACAAATTACTTTACTTCTCTGACCTTTGTTTTCTCCTCTATAAAATCAGAAGTTTCTTCAGTGGTTTTCAAAATGTAATCTATGGAGCTGACAGTCTCTGAAATCATTTCAAGGTGTCCATGAGATCAAAACTCTTTATTGGAATGTTAGGATGTCATTTGTCTTTTTGACTCTTATTTCTCACAAGTGTAAAGTGAAGTTTCCAGAGGCTACATGACATAGAATATTGTAACACATTGATATAGATGCAGATATGAGAATTCAGATGTTAAAGAGACTGGCAAAAAAAAAAAAAAAAAAAAGTGAAAAAAGCCACTTCTCACTAACAAAAATGCAGTTATTTTTCATTAAAAATAACACATTATTTTATTTATTTATATTTGTTATAGTTATAATTACATGAATTAATGAATGATTAAAAATCCCTCTTTTAGTTTCTAAAAGAAACTAATGATGAATGTTGATAGATACAACTCACATTAAGAAAAAAAAAAAAAGGCTCTTGGGGTCTTCAATAATTTTTAAGATCCTAAAGGAGTCCTGAGATCAGTAAGTTTGAGACTGCTGAATTATAAGATTTCTGAGACCACTTTCAATGCTCTGATGCTTTGCTATCTGACATGTCATCAATTATTATTGCTTATGGTATGTTCTAGCATAGTGGCTAAGACACTTGCCTGCTAACCAGACGGCTGGCGGTTCAAACCCACCAGCCACTCCTCGGAAAGAAGGTTGGGCAATTCTACTTCCGTAGTGATACTGCCTCAGAAACCCAAGGAGGGGTCGCTATGAGTCGGGGCTGACTCGACGGCACATAACAACAACATGGTATGTTCTGGTAGCATAGTGCCTAAGGCACTTGACAGCTAACCAGAAGGCTGGCCGTTCAAAGCCACCAGCCATTCCTCAGAAGGAAGGCTGGGCAATGGACTTCCGTAATGATACTGCCTTGGAAACCCAAGGAGGGGTCGCTATGAGTCAGGTCTGACTCCACGGCACATAACAACAACAACAACGTGGTAAGTTAGGGAGCTCTGGTGGTGTAGTGCTGGTGGTGTGGTGCCTAAGGCACTACTACTGCTAACCACAAGGCTGGTGGTTCAAACTTACCAGCCACTCCTCGGAAAGAAGATTGGGCAATCTACTTTTGAAGAGATACCACCTCGGAAACCAAAGTAGGGGTCACTATGAGTCAGAACCAACTTGACATTAGTGAGTTTGGTTTTGGTTTTGGTTGGTATGTTAAAAAAAAAGAAAAGAAAAAGGAAGACTATTAACCAGATGGATTGACACAGTGGCTGCAGCAGTGGGCTCAAGCATAGCAATGACTGTGAGGATGGTGCACAGTCCTTTTTTTTGTGTTTACATGAGGTTGCTATGAGTCAAAAACAACTTGACAGCATCTAATAGCAACAACATGGTGAGTAATTTCATGGGATGCCTAAAATCACCAACTTATCTTGGCCTGTGTGGATACTATGTTTAAACAAATGATTAATAATATTATCTAATTGTTAAATAATTAATTGGTAAATTAATTGCCAATACTCAGAGAACCTATTAAATCAACAGTCTCCCTGTGAATAAAGAAGCCACATTTAGTTACTCACACATGGATTACTCTCCATCTGAGACCTCTTTCTGAAATAGTTATTCTAAATGCTTGTACCAGGAATTAGCACCTTCCAAAAGGCAGCCATTTGTGCACTGGACAAAAGGGAAGCCAATGCAGTGACTCTGTGTAAGAATTCTAAACAACAGGATCATTATACTCTGAACACTATTCAATAAGGTGTTCGTCTTGGGGAATTTAAGGATGCCATATGGAGAGGGCTGTAGAGAATATTGTGCCACACATTCTGAAAGGCACACAAGCAGTAAGCAGAAACAAAGGTAGTGGAAGCCATGAGACAGAGAATGAGAGCAGAGAGAAAAATTATGAAACAAGTAGAAACAGAGAAAAAAAGCAAGGACAAATGGAAACTGGCATGTAAGAACAACATACTACTAGAGCTGCGACTAGCTTGCTAGGATTGTGTTCTATGTGATATTTCATATCTCCATGAGCCTACAGTTCAAAAGCTAGAGTGAGTACCTGTTGGCCTTACTTTCATGCATCTGTGCAATCATCATGGTAACCCCATGTGTCTCTTTCTTCATTTACTTCAAAGTCTAACTAGCACAGCTAACCTGTGCTGGCGTGTCTATTAGGAAATTGAAATGTGAAGGGATGAGTGGGGAAAATTATTATATTTGCTTAAAAGAAAAATATGTAAACTTTTGATATATATAACTAATGAAGATCAAAGACTATACAGCCTTCAATATGGATGATACTTCAGCATAAAGAAAACAGAAAGCCTCAAAACTGGACCAATAAGCAACATGATAAACAGAGAAAAGACTGAAATGGTCAAATATTTCATTTTACTTGGGTCCACAATCAATGATCCTGGAAATAGCAGTCAAGAAATCAAATGTCACATTGCAAAATCTGCTGCAGAAGACTTATTTTAAGGTGTTAGAAAGCAAAGATATCACTTTGAGGACCAAGGTATGCCTGACCTAAGCCATGGTATTTTTAATAGCCTCAAATGCATGTGAAAACTGAACAATGAATATGGAAGACCAAAGAGGAATTGATGCCTTTGAATTATGGCATTGAAGAAGAGTATTGAATGACACCATTGTCTTCCAGAAGAACAATCATATGTCTTGGAAAAAGTACAGCCAGAATACTCCTCAGAAGAAAGAATGACAAGACTTTATCTTATGTATTTTGCATTTTAGCAGGAGGGATCAGTAACTGGAGAAGGATATTATGCTTGGTAGTGGGTTTGTGAATGAGAAGAAAATCTTCAACAAGATGGAGTGACACAGTGGCTGAAACAATGAATTCAAGCATAACAATTGTGAGGATGTGCAGGACTGGGCAGTGTTTCATTCTGTTGTACATAGGGCTGCTGTGTACGTGATGGCATCTAACAAAAACAACAAACCTTTTGAGAGTTATGTGTATGACTCTCTATATACTTTGTAGAGAGTTACAGGTTCCCATATATTTAAGAAACTCATAAAATAAAACTGCCATTTAACAGCAGGGAGTGGAGAGCCAGTCAAAAAATCAGGAGGAGAAAGAATTGAGGCAAAGGTAATAAAGGACACGTGTTTGACTCATATGTTCTATTCTTTGAGAAGTTGCAAGAGAGGTAAAATAATAGCAGCAGCTGTGCTAAAAAAACATAATAAACTGAGATGATCAGAAGTCAAAATGAGTTAAGAGAACTATATCCCTCACAGGACAAACAACTCCCTTTCTGGTTCCTAAGAAACAGGATATTTTCAGATCTTTAGGTAGCTGGTCTGACCTCAGTGAGAGAAGCCTGAAAAAATAGCATAGATAAGACCTAAAATAATGGGACAGGAACAGGAAAAGGAATATCTGAGGAAGATGGTAAAGCCAGAAGTATAGGAAAAAAGAAAAACACTGCTCTCCTAGAAGCCAGAGTAGGAGAGTGGTTCATGTTGCTCAACTGCTAAGGCCAAAAACTTATGTGTCATCTTTGATTCCCCTCTCTCTCACACTTTATAGTCAGACCATCAGCAAATCAGACTCATCGAATTTTCAAGATTTGTCCAAAGTCTGGCCATTTTTCACTGTTGCCGTTTCTGCCAGTGTGGTCTAAGCCATCATCTGCCCTTGTCTAGATTATTTACATAGCTCCGCAGCTGGTTTCCCTGCCTCTACTCTCCCACCATCACAGTCCTAAGTCCAACACAGCAGTCAGAGTGAAGCTTTTAAAATGGCAAGCAAACCATATCACTTCTCTGCCCAAAAGCCAGAGTCTTTAAAGAAAAAGTCCTTAGAATGACCAGCAGTTACAAATCCTCGCATGATAGGGACTATTACCTGTCTGCTTTTTCCTCCCACACTTAACCTGGCTCACTCCCTTTGCTCCATTACTGGCCTCCTTCTCTTCCCAGAATGTATAAAGGATGCTCCTGCATTTGGACTTTTTCATTTGTTGTCCCTTATTTCTGGAATGCTCAAGTGGAGCATCTAGTGCACTCTAATGCAAGCCCTGCATCTTATAAGTGATAGTGCCTTTGATTAGCTTATTATTATTTGTTGTCTTATGCTTCCTATAAGGAGCTATAATGATACAGTGCCTAAGACATTTGACTGCTAACCAAAAGGTTGGTGGCTTGAATCCACCAGCCACTCCAGCAGAAGGAAGACTGGACAATCTACTTCCATACAGATTTACCACCTCGGAAACCCAATGGGAGTTGCTATAAGTCTGAATTGACTTGATGGCAGTGAGTTAGGTTTGGTGGGTATTCTTCCTCTGGATGGTGGGAGCAGGGATTTTATCTCTTTTGTTCATAAATAAATTTCAAGTGCTTAGCACAATACCTGCAACATAATAGATACTCAATAATTATTTCCTGAATTAATGAATAAATGAACATGATTTGGCCCAGAAATATCAAATGATATAGAAAAGTCATATAACCTATAGGTTAAAAGGGATTAATAAGTTTAATAATAAGATAAAATCACAGTCAAGAGCAAAAACTCAAGTGTACATGATAAAGGAATGAATGGTGAAGAAGTGAAAGCAGTGAATATGAGGCCTGCTTTCCAGAAACCAGATGACAATATCCTAAAGAGCAAGCTATATTTCCCAGAGTTCATCAGGGAAGGAAAGTTGAAAAATAAGCTTATAGGGCAGAGGAATTGCTATTGGTACAAATAATAACATGCCCAACTACTAATCAAAAGGATGGAATTTCTCCATTAAAAGGGGAAGAGATTGTTTAATAAATGGTGCTGGCAAAACTGGAGATCCATTTGCAGAAAAATGAAACAAGATTTGTACCTCACACCATACACAAAAACAAACTCCAGATGGATCAAAGACTTAAATGTGAAACCTAAAACTAGAGTTCCTCAAGGAAAAACTGGGGGCAAATTTAGGGGCCCTAATATATGGCATAAATAGACTATAAAGCATAACTCGAAATGCACAAACAGCAGGAGAGAAACCAGATGATTGGGACCTTCTAAAGATTAAATTTTTGTGTGCTTCCAAAGACTTCTCCAAAAGAGTCAAAAGAGAACCTACAGATCGGGAAAAAAATATTTGGTAATGACATATCTGACAAGGACTTATCTCTAGAATTTATAGAAAACTCCAACACCTCAATAACAAAAAGACAAACAATCCAGTTAAAAAATGGGCAGAAGACATGAATAGACACTTCACCAAGGAGGATATTCAAGTGGCCAACAAACATATGAAGAAATGCTCATGATCACTAGCTATTAGAGAGATGCAAATCAAAACAACAATGAGATACCATCTTGTTCCAGCACTAGTAGCAAAGTTCAATGAGACAGAAAATAACAAATGCTGGTGAGGTTGTGGAGAGATTGGAACTCTCATACACTGCTGGTGGGACTGTAAAATGGTACAACAATTGTGGAAAGCAGTATGGTGATTCTTTCAAAAGTTGGAACTAGAAATACCATTTGATCCAGCTATTCCATTACTAGGTATATACCCTAAAGAAGTGAGAGCCATGACAAGAACAGACACATGCACACCCATGTTCACCACAGCACTATTTACAATAGCCAAAAGATGGAAACAACCTAGGTGTCCATCAACTGAGGAATGGAAATCCAAACTATGGTACATACACACAATGGAATACTATGCAACCCTAAAGAATAATGTAGAATCTGCAAAACACTGCATAACGTGGATGAACTTGGGGGACATTATGCTGAGTGAAATAAGTCAATCACAAAAGGACAAATATTGTATTAGTCCATTACAGTAATAGTCAAGGAAACGTTTATCTATGGAAGACCATTTTCTTTGTTGGTTACCAGAGGTAGGGGGGAGGGAAGGGAATACTGTTACATAGATAGAGATGTTTTGATTTGGGTGAAGAAAAGGGCAATGTACCAAATGTGAGTGATCAATATAGTGGCTTTGAGGAAGAGAAAGACATAGAGAGGTACATGGGACGTACAGACAACAGAGATGAGCACTTTTGCCCATATAAAATGGCATGGTCAGTGAAGGCAAACACGGGTATATGGGTGGATAGGTGGGTGGACAGGCTGAAATATTAGGTATGTATATGAAGTGGAGAGTGCACCCAAGAACATGTATGTTGTTGTTGTTGTTGTTATGTGCCGTCGAGTCAAACCCGACTCATAGCGACCCCTCCTTGGGTTTCCGAGGCAGTATCACTATGGAAGTAGGATTGCCCAACCTTCCTTCCGAGGAGTGGCTGGTGGGTTTGAACCATCAGCCGTCTGGTTAGCAGGCAAGTGTCTTAGCCACTATGCTACCAGAGCTCCCAAGAACATGTATAGGGTTGGCAAAAAGCGGTCCAATAACTTTATGTGTATGATCTGAATTTCCAGGTGTATAATGGGGCTGACAAGGGACAAAGTTGTAGTCACTACTTGGTCACAGCCAGCTACCCAGAGGGACCGAGTAGTTGAACCTGTGGACTTGGGACCATAGTCACAGAGGACATCAAGTTCAATTGTCATAACATACTACACAAAACATTGTTCCACCTCTTACTGTGGTGAGTAGCGACTGGGATCTTAAAAGCTTGCAAACTGCCATCTAGATGCAACGATGAGTCTCTCCTCATCCAGAGCCAAGAAGAATGAAGAAAACCAAAAATTCATGAAAACAAGTCATCCTAGCGACTGGTACACCATCCAATCTGCATGCAGCCTATACGACTATGAGACCAGAAGAAATAGATGGTGTTCGGCTACTACTGTCAACTACTTGGAAGAGGATCTTTGTAGGAGATCCTGGATAGACAGGGAGAACAATGTGGAACAAAACTCAAAATCATTTGGGAAAAAAAAAAAAAAAAGCAGGGACCAGATTTGCTGGCCCGAGGGAGCCTGATGGAACCATTGAGACTATGGCCCCTAGCTGCCCTTCAGGTCTGGAATTGAATCCATACCTGTGACTTCCAGCCAAACAATAGACAGGCATATGAGTTGAGCATTTACCTGAGATAGATACACTCCCTGGAAAGAATAATTATGAGAAAAAGAAGGGCTGCTCAGGCACAGGGAGACAGCTCAGAGGGTAGGAGTGCATGGAGAGATGGACACAGGGAAGAGGTAACTATCAGGAGGAAGTGGGATGGGAGATGTTGCATTGTGCTAAATTGTGGTCAATGTCATGAGACAAAGTGTATGTGAACTGCTGTATGGAAAGTGTTATTAGCTCTGTAAATTTTCACCCAAATCACACACACACACACACACACACAAAGGGTGGAATTTCAAGCCTACCCAGAAACACCTTGGAAGAAAGGCTTGGTGATCTGCTTCTGAAGAATCAGCCATAAATAAATAAATAAATAAACAAAAAACCCTCATGGCGCACAGTTCTGCTCTGACACACATGAGGTCAGAAGTGACTTCACAGCAGGGTTTTTTTTTTTTTTTTTTTGTAGGTCAGGGGCAGAGTAGATGGCAGATGCGAGGTAGCAATAAATGTTTTTTAGGGAAAGGGAGACCCAGGGTTTGTAGACAGAATGGGGAGAACCAGGGAAGACTGAATGGTTGACGATACAAGAAAGAAACGATAATTGTTTGTGTGAGTAAAAGAAAGATGAATAAAACAAGTATGGAAGAGGAAATAAAATAAGCGATATGAAGCAGTTTAATAAAAAGAATCATCTTGAAGAGATGGTCATAACAACCGAGTGGATAATGATGTAATGCCCGTAAGATTATTATCTTACTACATATTAATATGAGTCCTGGTGGTGCAATGGTTAAGTTCTTGGCTGCTAACAAAAAGGTTAGTGGTTTGGATGCAGCCGGCAACTCCATGGAACAAAGATGTGGAGATCTACTCCTATGAAGATTACAGCCTAGAAAACTCTATGGAGCAGTTTTATTCTTCCATGTAGGGTCAATATGAGTTAATATTGACTCAAGGGTGCCCAGTGATGACTACAATATGTTAACACTTCTTGCTCCTGTGTTGAAAGCAAAAAGACATTGGGTTTAAAAAAAAAAAAAAAAAATCACTGGCTTGGAGTCGGATCTGACTCATGGCTATCCCTCCTTGGGTTTCTGAGGCGGTATCACTACAGAAATAGATTGCTGCATCTTCCTTCTGAGAAGCGGCTGGTGGGTTTGAACTGCTAGCCTTCTGGTATTGGGTTTTAAATAGGAAGGACTTTGAACTTAGCTAAATTGAAGTTTACAGAGGAACAGTTAATGGATAAAATCAAGCAAAAGACAAAAATCAATTATGTGTGATGATAAGCAAAAGAACCTCTGGTGGTGTAGTGGTTAAAGCATTTGGCTACTAACCAAAAAGCTCAGTGGTTCGAACCCACCAGCTACTCTGTGGATGAAAGATGAGGCAGTCTGCTTCTGTAAAGATTTACAGCCTTGGAAACCCAATGGAGATCCTTATGAGCAGAAGTTGATTTGGTGGCAGTGAGAGAGTGAGTAATAAATGAAAGAAGAATATCCAACTAATAAAATAAAATTAATAATCCTTTTTATCTTTTAGCAAAGGCTCTCAGCTTGTGCAGACGTTTAGATATCCTCAAAACATTTTAACTTAAAACTTTGGTTGGAAATTAGACCTGCAACCACATACTGTGAATGAAGATGTCTGATGTCAGAAGAGATGAAAAACAGGAAGAGAGAGTACGAGAGGGAAGCAATTTTCATCAGTGTCTACAACCAGCTAGAAGGATATTCAGAATCACAGTTCAGATGAAGTATGAGCATGAGCAATATAGTCACCTGGTCCTCACAGATCCAGGGGAAGTTAATTAGCCACTTGGGGATGCAGCTATATTTTCTCCACTATAGATGTACTATGGGAAAAGGGCAAAAAGTTGGAATCAGTTCTACCAGGAATGAGATTGGTTTATACATTGGTTTCAAGCCTTAGTTTTCCACATAAGTGAAAAATGAAACTAGAAACATATGTGCTCTGAGGTTGCACCTAATTCACTCCTCTTTGTAACAAGGCCATCTAGAATGGTGATCAGGTCTGCTGTTGCACAGCAGAACTCACTCATTCTTTCCCCAGAGGGTTCATCAAAGAACTCATCAGTATTTTCTCCAAGAGGACAGTGGTCCTTCTCTCAACATCCTAAAGTATATATATTTGTATCTTCTTCTTTCGGATATTCCTAGGAGAGCCATCTACACGTTGTATCACTTAGTTATTTCATGGTTGCCTCAACTGAGCACATTTTCATTGTTATGGTTTCAGAACACTCTAGAGAGTGAGTTTCATTTCTATTGTATAAAAACATTTTTTTTTTAAATTGGAACCCTTTAAGTAAAGCAAACATCATATGTGTCTAAAGCAATCAACCTTTATTTTCCAGTCTTGCTCAAAATCGTTGCTAACTTGTACAAACGCAATAGCATGGCACAACTTGCTTGCACAAAAGTAAGAGTAAACATACATGCTTTATAGCAAATCTTATTACTATACACAGTTTTAGCCCAATAGCCACAGGTGCAAGAGGCAGTGTGTCTGAAATTCTCAATCAGTCTCTTTTATTATGGACTATTTCAGCAGCATGATCTATAATGAATGTATTGGGTTTTGTGCTCTTTCAGAAGTTTCAGCCAGTGTCTATATGCCCTTGCCTTGGTGTTCCTGAAAGCAGGAGAGCCTCAGGGAGGGGTGGAAGAAATTGGAAAATATAAATAACAAATCAAAAATTACAATTGATTGGATAAACAATTTCCCTTAGTCTGTTTCTTAATAGGTGATCGATTTTATGATCAATATTCATTATTTCCCAGAACATACCAAACTGCTTATTGAACAAATGAATGGCTGAAACTACAGTGACACAGAATCAAAAAGGTGAACCAATTTCTTTAATAACATGGGTTGAACAGGCTGTCTCATCTTACCTGGTTGTTCCACATCAATGCACTTTTCAGCATAGCCCTTGTAAAAAGGCTGAAGCTCAGGCAAACAGGGAAGGTAATTCATTACTCATTAAAAGAAATGGGTTATGGGAGCATGTGTTTGTAAGATTGAGGGCTGAGTTTCAGCTTGTGTTGAACTGTCTTTTGTCTATTCAAAATAGTGTCCAAGCTGCCAAACCAGGATCTCCCTGAAGGCATTACCAGTTGTCATCGGTGTACTCCATGAATGTACAGAGCATTGGGAAGTCCCAAACATATTCACTCTGCAGAAATATTTTGATTGAAATGAAAATGACTGATAGACATTGGGATTGAAATTAGTTGATAGTTAATGTTGTTGTGTGTGTGTGTGTGTGTGTTTGTGTTCCATGATACCCCAAAAACCTACTGCCCTTGAGTGGTTTCCAATTCATAGTGACCCAAATAGGACAGAGTGGAACTGTCCCATAGGGTTTCCAAGGCTGTGATTTTACATAAGCAGACTGCCACATCTTTCTCCTGAGGAGCCACTGGGGGTTTGGAAATGTCAACCTTCTGGTTAACAACTGATTGCTTTAACCACTGTACCACCAGGGCTCCTTGTATTCCATGATACTCACTGCTATGCAGTCAGTCCCGACTCATACTGACCCCTGTTGGGTTTCTGAGGCCATATCACTACGGAAGTAGATTGCCCAGTCTTCCTTCCGAGGAGTGGCTGGTGAGTTTGAACCACCAGCCTTCTTGTTTGCAGTCAAATGTTGTAGACATTACATTCCATGATAACTTTAAAAAATTTAATTGAACTTAATCAATTTTGATAAACTCTTAAGAGCATCAAGGTTATTGTACTCTGTGGTTCCATTCGCCATCTTGAAATAATATAGTGACTAATACATTTTCAAATGGCTCTCCTCTTCCTGATTTTTAGTGTTTTCCAATGTACATAAAAAGAGGATATGGAGAAATGTTATTGCACTAGTAGGTAGTATTAACGCTAACTTCACAAGATTTATAGCACTGAAGTATGGAGAAGACCAATTTTTAGCCGAGGTAGTCAGCAAAGACCCTTGCTTGCTGATAGACAATGTCATGGGTAGGACTCCCACCGTAATCCCCTTTCCTTTCTTGGCTGTAGAAGAGAGAGGAGCCTCAGCAGCTTGTTAACTCCCTTTTGGACTCTCCCTTTCTCATTGTTCATCTCACAGTCCTAGGGTCTATAACAAATCTCTAATTACCCAGCTCTATGAGAGATGCTGAACTGATCAATTATAAAAGCAACAAATGATTAACTAGTTTAAAAAAAAAAAAAAAAAACTACATCACTTTCTAAAAGTCAGTTGTCCAAGGCTTATCCAAACTTCTGAGGAAAATCTCATTAAATCAGGCTCCCCTAATTAGGAATAAGATAATTCTGACAGGAATAAAGCTAAACTTTGCCTTTGTACTGTCTGTAAAAAAAATATTTTTGCTAAGCAAAGTAATAATATAAACAAGACTTAATGATTTTCTAAATCTGAAGTTCTAGGATTTAGTCAACATTCTCCAAAAAATCTTGACAGCACGTTGTCAACCTGGAAGTTTTCTTCAAGGTGAACATAAACCTCCACTTACAGAAAATACTCAAACCTCTAATTGTAAAATCTTCTTCTCTATCTCTACAGAAAGTCTCCATAAAGACTTCTCTAGGTAACATAATTGGAGCTTAGTCGTAATTAAAGCAATTTTAATATATGCATAAAAGTCTCATTTATACTGCATCATCAGGAATTCATACAAGCAAAATTTCCAGACAACTGAGATTTTGGCTTCAAGTAGCAGTACTTATTTTCTTTAATTAGGGAGTGTTCTGGTTACCTAGTGCTGCTCTGACAAAAATATACCACAAATGGAACGGCCTTAACAAACAGGAGTTTAGTCTTACAATATGGAGGCTTTAAGTCCAAGTTCAAAGTGCCAAACTCTAGGGACTGGGTGAGAACCCCTCAGCCTTGGGCTTCAGCTCTGCCTCCAGCTCCCTGTCCACTGCAGCTAGAGGCTTTTCTTTACTCAGACAGCTGCTGGTTGCTGAGGCTGCCAAGCCCAAGGTTGACAAGTAAAAAGGCACAATCCCGATTTTACCAAACCGCGTGGCAGGTCATTAATTCAAGTCCACTGTAAGTCCCAAAGTCAGCAGAGCATGGCAGCCTGCTGAACAATGACACAGCTACATGCAGGGTCTAAGCATGTAATAGGTTAGAGACCATTCCCCAAGGCTTCTGCTTATATACAGGAAGCAGACCACAATCCCTAAGACAGCTACTCAGCTGCTCACAATAGATTCCCATGGAGTTGATTACCAGTCTCATCATGGGGAATACTCCATCCAGCTGCCCAGCCACTCAACCAGGCCCAGCCAAGTTGACAGACAAACTGAACTACCACAGAGAGGTACGGCACAGTGGTTAAATATCTGGTCTGAAGCTGAGTCTACTTCTGGCTCCATCTTGGGCAACTAACTTACTTAATGCTTTTGTGCCTCCATTCTCTTATCTGTAAAATGAGATACTAATGGTAACTCCTCATACCCTTGTTTTGAAGATTTAATGAGCTAAGGCATAAAACAACCTTTAGATAAATGTCTGGGCCATAGTAAATGCTCAATAAGCACATGTTATTATTTTTATTTAAACATTTTTGAAACAACGTGGACAAAAGATGTTGCAAAATTATCTGCCTTATCTAACAGTGTGCACTGAGCATAATTTAACCCATTCTTATTTATTCAAAATTGCCATCATGAAAATAATTGTATTATGCCTTAGGGGACCACTTTTTCCTTTATTAAATCGCATCAAATTATCAAACATGTTGGCCTTTAATAGTTCTTCATCTCCATCTTTTCATTGCTGTTCATTATCTGCTCTTAGCATGTCCCTGGAGTTTCTAATAAAGTGCCTTATTTTATACACTGGTCTGGATGAGATTCTGTGAGCAGTGCCACACGCACCTAAGAAGGACGTTATATATGCTTTCTCTCGGCTGTTTTTCTGCATTGCCAGTAAGATCTTTTACATGTTCTCCTGAATTCTGGAGACTGGTCTGGATGGCTGAACTTGCCAAAAGTCTGGTTCTCCCTAGATACAGTACTACTGTATTCAAAGACACTAGATGTCTATTTATTTAAAGTTTCATAACTGGGAATTTTCACTGAGACTGGCCATCTCCCAAATAGTAATATTTTATGGAATGGATTTCTATGAGTCATGGACTCCTTTTAATTGGTAGATTAAATTGATCCTGCAGTCATAGTTTGTTATTTGGATTCTGTAACGGGAAATGACTGAGTAAAGTACTATTTTCAGTTCCTTGACACCACCCACTTTCACCTATGAGTTACATCAATCTGTAAATTGTTCAAGTTTGAGATATCTTTTTTTTTTTTCCTGGTGGAATTTTTACCCAGTCTTTCATCAACTATTCTGAAGTCTCCAAAATAAGACTCACATCAGAAAAATGAGATATGGAAAACAGTTAACAGCAAAGTCTCTGAGCATGGTGAGCACATTCCTCTAATAAGTTTTCATCCATCAGTATCAGATTCAACACAAACAGAACACAGACTTTATCTTACATGTGCTACATGGAGGGTTTTTATTCATCTCCTGGGGTGTAACATAAGCTGAGAGGCATTCGGGATTTACAGAAAATTGATGTATTTTTATTTAGCAAGAGAGAACACATCTCCCACAGAGAAGAACAGATAGATGTCAAAAGACATATACTCTAAAACTTCATATTATAAAATGTCCACCTTATTTCTCTGGTGGCATAGTACCTAAGACATTTGACTACAACCAGAAGGCTGGAGGTTCAAACCCACAAGCCACTCTTCGGAAGGAAGATGGGCAATCTACTTCCGTAGCGATATGCCTCAGAAACCCAAGGAGGGGTCGCTATGAGTTGGGTCCGACTCAATGGCACATAACAACAACAATGACACAATCTAATTACTTTACCCAACAATAAGCAATAGTCATCATTTGTGATGTTGAATACCACAGAGATGTGAACACAGGTAGTGTCTTCCTGTGTCTGGTGGTTAAGCGTTGGAAGGGAATTGTGTGAAGGAAAGTAGGTAGGAAATTGAAGAGGTGAGGTAATAGTACGAGTAACCCAGAAATTCAAATAACACAGTGAATAAAATAGGATTGCCTCCTTTTACTGCCAGCTGCCAAAACAGAACAACAAGAAGAAAGCTACTAATCCCAGTAGCTTTCATGGAAGGATTTATAGTCTTTGAAAATATTGGTTTTGCTACTGACCTGGTGTGGAACATTACTGTAATATACTTAAACAGTCACCTCAATCTCCTTTATTGGAAAGTGGCATAGCCCAGAAAAGCCACTTAAACATTTGGATTTTAGACTGCTGAATGAATGCCAGTCTATATTTATAATCCAAGGGATGGCAACTAACCATCCATGGGATGATACCATCCACTGGGTCCAAATCACCTGTGCTTTGACCAAATACTTGGCCATGACTGGGGACCATGTCCTGGTTCCAGGCTGAGGCTTGGCCAGGCCTTGGGTAACATCTCTCCTTCTGGTGTGCCTAGAGCACAGCTGCACTCTAAATTGTAAAGAGATGACATGTGGTGCCTGTTAACACCCTGTGCCACAATCCTGAATCCTCATGAAGGTAGGAAGAAACAACTTGCCCTTGAAAAACCTCAAAATTGATTTTTAATTTCCGTAGCTTTCCAGTTTTGTATATTATCTTTTCCATCTTTCCTTGAATCCCAAGAACCGCCCACCACCACCACCAAGGGCCATTGCTACTTACTTCACTCATGTTCTCATTCTATCAAAATCTGTTTTTAAAAGAGTTGAATTAATTCCCAGAGTGACCTATAATGTTTACAAGTATTTCCACCACCCAAGGAGATTTGCATTATAATAGGCATTGATATTTTAAAGACAATCCTTAATCCGGGTTGCATAAGAGGCTGTTAAAGGGTAAAATCCCATTGCTGTTCAGTTGAATCTCATAGTGACCCCAAAGGGTTTCCAAGGCTGAAAATCTTTCTGAAAGTAGACTGCCACACCTTTCTCCTGCAAAGCAGCTGGTGGGTTTGAACCACTAACCTTTGAGTTAGCAGTTGAGCACTTAACCACTGCACCTGACAGGGTAAACAAAGAAATTACTAGTTCTTCTATTTATATGTATTTTTTTTTTCATGTAAAAAAGTAAAAGATTCACTAATATTTATTATAAAGGAACTCTGGTGGCACAGTGCCTAAGACATTTGACTACTAATCAGAAATGTGATGGTTCAAACCCACCAGCTTCTCCAGAGGAAGACAGAGCAAACTACTTCTGTAAAGATTTACCACCTTAGAAACCCTATGGGGGTCACTATGAGTTGGAATCTACAGTATGGCAGTGGTTTTTTTTTTTTTTGGCTTAGTATTTAATATAAGGAACCATGGTGTCACAATGGTTGAGGACTCAGCTGCTACCAAAATGTCAGCATTCAAACCCACCCAGCTACTCCATGAAGAAAAGACCTGGCAGTTTGCTCCCATATAGATTTACAGCCTAAGAAACCTTATGGGGTGGTTCTACTCTGTCCTATAGGGTTGCCGAGTCAGAATTGACTTGATGGCAACCAACAACAGTAATATTTAATATACATTTACTCTGGAACCCTTAGCTGGTGTGTCAAATGGGTGTGTGTTAGAGTTACATGAAGTTGTTGTTGTTGTTGTTACCTACCATTGAATTAGCCACCATTTCATGATGAACCCATGCACAAGAGAATGAAATGCTGCTAGTCCTGCTTCATCCACCTGATAGGTTGTGGATTGAACCATCGTGATCCATAGAGTTTCCATTGGCTGCTTTATTAAAGTAGGTCTTTATTAAAGTAGCTACATAGGAGGCAAAGTTATCAAGAATCCCTCATGGAAAGTGAGAATTCTACCACTGAACCACTAATAACCCCCTTACATGAAGCATCCCAAGGGGGTGGGGGGACAGAAAGTTCACAGTGTAGAAATATGGACAGAGATGAACTCAGTCAACAGACAGCTTATAGTTTATTGTGATACAGTAGAGTTTACTTATGATTAATTAAGTAGATTTATGGGCTATGTTTTCAAACTCCTTCCAAGGAGTGGCTGGTGAGTTTGAAACACTAGCCTTCTGGTTAGCAATCAAATGCCTAAGGCACTACGGCACCAGAGCTACAATAATTAAACGAAGCCTCACAATATAGATGAGAAGATTTAAAAATTGATGGCCAAAAAAAAAAAAAAAAAAATTTGGCATAATTCATACACAAAATATTACAACAAAAAAGTTGAATTAAAAACTGTCAAAGTCCTATAAGATTAACCACAACCAGGGAAACCAAACCTTTAAAATATAGTAAAATATTTACAAATTTTTGTAGTGACAGAAGGCCCATGAAAATCTTTTGTACTGTAAAGAGTTGGTTGGTTATCTCAAGACCAAGAACTAGAAAATCTGGTGATAATTAAATATGAATTTGTGTTTTTGTTTTCCTTTACAAAAAGACAAAGGGTATGAATCTCTGACTTTTTATGGGAGCAAATACATTTAATCTGACTCTTTAAGGTTTAAGTTGGTATTTCAACCATGTTTGAGAAACATTCAACTTAAAAAAAAAATAAAATAAAATAGTAAAACTTTGAGTCTTTTCCTAGGGCTTTTGTGACAAAGTACCACAAACTGAGTGGCTTAAAATAACAAATTTATTTTCTCACAGTTCTTGAAGCTAGAAATCTGAAATCAAGATTTTGGCAAAGCCAGGCTCCCTCTGAAAGCTCTAGGGAAGAATACTCCATTGCTTTTTTCCTAGCTTCTGGTGGCTCCCAGCAATCCTTGGCATCCCTTGGCTTGTAACTACATTAATCTCTGCCTCCATGTTCACATGACCTTGCTTTCTGTGTGTACCGTGTCCTCTCTGCTTTCTATAAAAATTTGGCTTTAAGATTTACTCTGATTCAGTCTGATCTCATCATAACTAATTACATCTGCAAAGACATTTCCAAATAAGGTCACATTTTTTGAGATTCAGAATGGACATGAATTTTGGGGAGCTATGGGAAGAGCACTCCTCCACTCTACTTGAGTTATGGAAAGAATATTTAAAAAGTTGTATTCAGAATCATTTCCACTGAAATGTGCTTTATGGATGTGATACTGTAAATTACTTAAGTCTGTCACTTATCCAAAGCTCCCATATCTTCACACTTCTTAACAACCTCAAAAATAGTAATGCTTTTAAGTATGAAAAGTATTACTTTTAAACATTGAAGTATTTAATTAAGCATTTAAGTATTAAAAGTAATACTTTTAAGTAATTAATTAAAAACAGTAATTGTTTAAAACCCTTCCAGATCAAACTTTCAGAGGATTTCAAATCAACTATTAAAATCATAAGAATGTATACTTTCTAATTAGTTTGCAAAGACAACTGGTTGACATCAGAGAAACTGGGCGTTTGCTTGCCAAAGAGCAACACAAACTTTTGTGTAATGATGGAGGAGACTGAAAACTAGGTATCACCAATTAGTAAATGCAGCCACAGTAACTTTTTTCCATTTATACCTACATACTTTGAGGAAGTATTATTTTTACCTTTATCAGCCCTTAAAACAAAATTTAAAAATAGATCTTAGTGTAAGACCAAGTCACTTCACAAAGTGTTAGATCAAGATGAAAAAAATCGCAGTATTCATAATTTTACTTTTTGTGAAAGCAAAGAGTTTTGCACATTATTAAATAAATAATTTTATTTCATTTATATCTCCTTCAGTTAAAATGTTTGCATATGATCTATTATGTATTTAATATATTCATACAATGGAACATATATAATTTATAAATCAATAAATATGAATATTTTGGTGGGAAGTACTCAAAAATTGTATTAATGCAATACATAATCTTGGAACTTTAGATCAATACTTTCAGGAGGTTCTCTTTTATTTCCTTTTTCTACTCCTTTAAATGAGCAGCATCACAATAAATGGAGAGAAGATTGAGGTTGTCAAGGAATTCACGTTGCTTGGTTCTACAGTCGATGCCAACGGAAGCAGCAGTCAGGACATTAGACGACGTGTAGCATTGGGAAAGTCAACTGTGAAGGAACTGTTTCAAGTGCTGAGGAGCAAGGATATCTCCTTGAGGACTAAGGTGCACCTGACACAAGCCATGATATTTCCAATCGCCTCATATGCATGTGAGAGCTGGACAATGAATAAGGAAGACTGAAGAAGAGTTGATGCTTTTGAGTTGTGGTGCTGGCAAAGAATGCTGAAAGTACCATGGACCGCTAAAAGAACTAACAGATCTGTCCTGGAGGAAGTGCAGCCAGAATGCTCCTTGGAAGCAAGAATGGCCAGACTTCATCTCACCTATTTTGGTCATGTTGTAAGAAGGGACCATTCCCTGGAGAAGGATGTCATGCTTGATAGGGTGGAGGGTCGACAAAAGAGGGGGAGGCCTTCAATGAGATGGATTGATATGGTGGCTGCAATGATGAGCTCAAGTATAGCAGGGATTGTGGGGCTGGTGCGGGATCAGGCAGTGTTTCGTTCTGTCGTGCATGGGGTCGCTATGAGTTGGAAACGACTCAATGGCACTTAACAACAACAACAACAACAACAAACTCCTTTAAATACAATTCCTCAAGGAACATTTCAGGTAAGATGGTGGATAGACAGAAAGACTGCACAGACCCTTTTCAACAAAGAAAAAGGGAACCAATTAACACAGATACAGAAGATAATCCTGGACCCGTGAGCCTTGAAGGGAAGGATATAGAAGTGGGCTAAACTCCAACTAGCAGAAGAATTTGCATGAAAACACCAAAAAAGGAGACATACGGAGCTGCGGTCTGGCAGCAATCCTGATGGCACAGACAGCTTGAATATTGTGGTGTGGTGGTAGGACAAAAGTTTTAACCTAAAAATTGGCCCTGCTAGCCAGAGACTGCACAGAGGACTGCTCTGGTGCCTGGTGAGTAAAAGGGGAAACAGAAAAGAGGAAGGGAGGCTGAGTTGTGGACTTTTGCCTGTCCAGAGGGAGCAGCCATTTTGAATGATTACAAGCAGCTTGACAATTTTGGATGTTTAAAGCAACAGCATTCTTCCAGATTTCAGGAACTTAAGAACAGGTTCCACTTGCCAGGAACCCCAAGGACAATCCGGACCCGGATGACTGGAAAGGTGCGACATTCCCCTTGTTAGTCTTATACCTCACACCATCCTCTTGGTGAACTGAGGTGCAGCCATCCCTCACTCCCACCCACCTTCTGGGTGAGCAGGAATTCCATACCAGTCTGTGTGCTGGGACGGAGCCTGGTTGCCCAGCCCTGTGGTGCACCAATTTTTTTTTTCTTTTTTTGGTTTTTTAGTTTGTTTTTGTCTGTTTAAAAACTACTACTATTATTATTACTTCGGTCCTTTTTACTATTATACTTTATTCTTCCCCTCCCAGGTTCTAGTTTTCAGCTTTTTTACTTGTCCCTATTCCTGGTAGCATTTTTTTTTTTTTTCCTTTCTCATGATTAACCCCATTCCTTGTTTTTCTTTTTGTTCCCATTTTTTTCCTCATTATTCTCCATCTCTACCTTTTTTCTCTTATTGCCCTCTCCCCAGATATTACAGGTTTTCTTTTTCTTCTTTATCCCTTTTTTCTTTTTTTGATTACGGTGTATTTTTTGTCCATGTGCTTTTTACTTTTCTGATGGTTATTCAATTGTTATATTTATCAAACAGGGTGGAAGACAGCAACAGTCCCCATACGACACAACTACACCCACACCTCCTGCAGCTTCACTTACTGAGTGAGAACCACCACTTTCTTCTCTAGCAACGGGCCAATGATAAACAACCACCAAGAAAAGTGTGACTCAATCTTGGCTGCTTGTCACAAACAGTTAACAGAGATCAAAATACAACACCACCACAAAGCCTCAGAGAAAACAGACAATCACAGTCCACACAAAGAAGCAAGATAAAGTGGTAGAAACAAGGGAG
>NW_006921739.1:6766866-6842009 GCF_000298275.1 Orycteropus afer afer
TTTGCTGGTCCGATAGAGCCTGGTGGAACCACTGAGACTATGGCTCCTAGCTGCCCTTCACGTCTGGAACTGAACCCACACCTGTGGCTTCCAACCAAACAAAAGACAGGCATATAAATTGAACATTTACTTAAGGTAGATATACTCCTATGGGAGAAAAATCATGGGAGAAAGAAGGGTTTATGCCCAGGGAATCTATCTATGTGAGAAGCAATCTTTAGCACAAGTCTTACCTTAGAGTTTTTTATAGATTGAATTATGAACCCAAAAAGATATGTTGAAGCCCTGACCCTTGGTACCCAGGAATGTGACCTTATTTGGAAATAGGGCCATCAAAGAGAATATCAGTTAATATGAGGTTATACTGGAGTAGTAGAGGTCCTAATCCAATATGAATGATGATCTTATAAAAGAAGAGAACACAGACATAGAAAGAAAACGGTCAGATAAAGACAGAGGCGGAGATGGAGTTATGCTACAGCTGTAAGCTAAGACACACCTGGGGCTACCAGAAGCTGGAAGAGTAAAGGAAGGCTCTTCCCCTACAGCCTTCAGAGAAAGCATGGCTAGGCTGACACTCTGTATTCAAACTTCTAACCTCTAGAACATTGACAGTACATTATGGGCATGTTAAGCCATGCACTTTGTTTTACTTTTATAGTAGCCCTAGGAATCTAATACAGAGCTGAACCAAGTTGAATATGACATAAGTAAAAATATATGTATACCAGGGTTAGCCTCAAGTGAGAAAATGTGACATTTCTGTTTATTCATTTCTTTAAAAAACCTTAAAACCTTCTTTGAGTTCCTGCAGGCTCTATCTCAGGTGCTGGAGAAAGAGTTACTTTAACACTCATTCATTCCTGGAAGAAGTTGGCACAGCTTATCTCTCCTTCCTTTAGGAAGAGCTAACAAGAACCCCAACTTAGGAAACAGCAAATAATGTAGCTATTCTGTGAAACACTTTTACAAATTGCATTTGCAATGTGCCTTTAAATCACAGGGAGCAGAGTGCACCTGTGATTTTAAAATATTCCTAGCAGTGTCCTCTAGATATGCTCCACCTTCAGCTACAAACATTCTGCTGGCAAATGCTATTCCAGTCACTCTATTTCCTTCCTCAACCCTTCTGTTTCTCTGCCCACACATTTCACGGAACTACCAGAAGCCACGAGGCAGGCAGCTGCCACAGAGTGTGGAGCAAAGATGAGAATTTTAACTTTTTGGGGTACAGTGCACATTTTTCAAATGGAAAGAAAAATAGCAATTCTGCCACTCACAGTGTAGACAAGAAGGGCAAATTCCATTCTTCCCCTCAGTTACAGGAAAGGGCAACTGTGGTCAGATCTTTTTTGTGTATCTGTGGTTCTAAAACATTTCCTTGAAAATATATTGGCAAAATCTTTCGGTCCTTTAATAAATCCTGAGAAAATGCCAAAAATCTGTAGAATGGGCTTAATGGAGCATGTTACACTCCCATAAGAGATGAGTTCTATGGTTATCATTTTTTCTCTAGGTATTTCTTCCCCAAATTCAAAATAAAAAATTATATCAGAATCTAATTAAAAACAATGCAAAACAGGGTGTATGTTGTTTAAGCCTAAGTAAATAAGTAGAGAAAGTACAAAGAAATGCACAAACCAAATTCATTATCTTAGTTACAGAGGAGAGGTGCAGCAATGCCATCAGGAGGGACACTTCTGTTGGGAGTTATTGTTTCGTATCTTAAGTCAGAGGCAGTGGCATATCAATGCTAACACTATTCATATCTTATGAATTTCTTAAACATATTTCATAGTGCATTTTTTTTTTTACCCTACTTTTTTTAATTCCATGCTCTAACCTTCTGTGTAGGTCATCTCATTACCTTATTGATGTTGTTGTTTTTGGCTGTCATTGATTTGGTCCAGCTCATGGCAACCACACGCACAAGAGAACAAAATGTTGCCTGGCTCTGCACTATCCCCATGATCAGTAGCAACTTTGACTTCTGGGATCCATAGCATTTTCATTTGCTGATTTTGAAAGTGTGTCACCAGGACTTTCTACTCTTAGCTTGGAAACTCTGCTGAAATATGTTCAGCATCATAGGAACATGCACACCTCCACTGACAGATAAGTCTACTGTCAAACCCAAGTCTCCCACAAGAGAGGGGAGAATTCTACCACCAAAACTCTAATGTACCTTGTTACCTCATTATACTCAAGGTAAAGAATCTGAGCCATGGAATAAGATAAGCATAGGTCAAAACCAAGTCTGCCAATTATTAGCTGAGAGACCCTAGGCAATATCCTTAGCCTTTCTAAGCACTGGTTTTATTCATCTGCAAAATATGCAGAAATAATAGTGCCTACTTCAAAGATGGTTGGGGAAAATCAGTACATGCAAGAACTTAGTACAGTGGCTAGCACATAGGAAGGACTCAATAAATGTTACCTACAGTCAATAATTATTCTTTCTTTTCTCGGTGGTCTGACTACTAATAATCCCTCAACTGTACCCTGCATTCATTGAGGATTTTCCCTTGCTGAAGCAACAAAGTATAAAGATAGGAGGGTTCATTAGAGGTAAGCCCCACTCTTTGAACCTATTTCTACATTCCCCAGTGTTCTAAAACACACATCAGCTTCAGAAAACAGTTTTGTTCTTCCTAGTTTCAGGAATTAGGAATGGATTGGCTCTTGTGCAACAGAAAGAGTTTAATTTTCCATAATTAGATGAAGATTTAATATATAAGTTAGACACCATAGCATATGTGGTTTTACCACAATTCTAGACCTGAACATTATGATATGATATGCCCACCTACCGTGCCTTCAATCAGCTACTCAATATCAATGACTTTAGCATCATAAACCAAGACACTTGTGGTGTAGCTGAAGCATAAAAGGCAACTGAAGAGTCCCACCTCAAGATGAATCAGCCCAGCATTTGCCAACACTGCCTGGCAGCAAAAATATCATCAGATATTCTTCCTACTGAAATGTCTCCCATGGAATAATGCAACCCCAACATACAATGGGATGCATTCAGTCCCTAACTTGCCATCTCTGCAGACATGCTGGCTGTTCTCCATGGACTGAGGATGGCTCTGTGTGAGACCAAAGAGGTAATTTCAGCAGCAGCAGCAATGGCTTGGCTAGTTGTTATCAACATTGCTCAGGGAACCACGAGGGTGGGAGATAATCCAGGAAAGGTTTCAAATCCTTTGCTAGTAACATAAAGACCACATCTGCTGCCTGACCACTGGCCATTGCCAATGAGCACAGCCAAGGCACATTCTATTTTTACTTGATTTTGTTCATTCTCCCAATGATGGTAAATCGACTTATATTAACTGTGGAAGGTTCATTCTCTAAACATTTATCTTCAAGATTTTTGTAAATAGTACATTTTCCTTTGGAGTCACCTCATGCAGGAGCAATCAGTAGTATGTCCTCCAGTTTCAGGATCTGGTTGATAAATGAAGAAGGCTTCTCTTTTGTCTTTTAGGTTGATTATCCCTGATCCTTAAGATAAACTGACTCAATTATTATCATTGACTTCAAGCACTTAGCCACAGTCCACACAAGTCAATCTCAGACTCTGTATTGGATCAGGTCCTCCTATTTGCTGGCACTTTATCCATCTAGGCTATGGTTCTGCACAGATTTCTGTTATGAAAGGTCCAAGTTCCTATTTAGGACTGCTATTTCCTGTTTGGCCTACATTTAGCAAATAGCAGGAACATCCTATCAGAATCTCTAGTATATCTGCCACATTTTTTATAAGAAATGCACCTGGATAGTTACCTCAAATTTATTATCTGGTCCTTCCAGACATCTAAAGACCTATCTCAGTTGTTCAGCTCTGAGACTATCTCTGCTGGGACCATGCTAATGAATAACGAGGAGCTAGTAGCTCATTACCAAAGGCAGCACTTCTCTTCATCAGAGCCTGACCTCAATACTATACCCTCAACTTCCCATTCCCACCCAATTGCATATTAACAAATCTCTCTTCCATCATTTAAACATTGATGTGAGTGAGTTCCAAGTCCAGAAGTCATCATTACTTTAAATGGCTTTGTATTAAGCATAATGTACTCGGAGCCAGGATGCCTTTTAATTACATAAAGACTGAGATTTTAGTATCAAGGACTTGCACTTTAAAAACAGCAAAAACAGTTTAGATGCAAAGAAATGAGGTGATTTGAAACACATGAAAGATAATTTAGATATCAAAATGAAATATACAATTCTATCTTTAAGTGTATCTTTATGTCTCTTTTGATGTAATATTTTTATTGCTTTTTTGGGGTGTGTCTGAGAATAATCTTGTTTTCTCCAAAAGTCCTACACAGGTAGTCTCTGGGTCATGAACATCCAATTTACATGCAACATAGTCATGAACCAACCCCTGTCAAGCTTATTATATTCCAAATTTGAGGTACATACAATGGTTCTTAATAATAAATAGACATTACTTTGCAAAGCATATCAAAATATTATTATTATTATATTATTATTTTAAAGATATTTTAGTATATCTGGAAGTATTTCTTTAATGTTTTTATGCATATAAAGGTATACTGTAAGTCAAACATTTAACTAACTGACTTTAGATAGGAACCATACCTAACTATTCCAACCTACATGCAAATTCAACTTAAAGACAGACTTAGGAATGGAACACATTAATGATCTGGGGGCTACCTGTATACAGAAAGATCTATGTTGGGCTCAGCTTTTGAACCTGGCATCAAACACACCATGAATGTAAATTTGTAAGTGTGCCAATTCTTTGAAAATTGACTTTAAAATAAAGTAAGTGACTGGGCTTAGCATAATGGCTGGCAAATAAAAATAAGAACACAGTACCTCTGCAGGAAGAATTTGAGCCACTTTATAATAAATTAAAATTTGCACTGTTTTCTATGAATGACCAAACAAGAGGGCAGAGATATTTTTCATGCACTAGCTATAGAAATTCTAGGTCTAGAAATAACTTGGAAAATAGAGTCAGGGACACTGACATACATTTCCCAAGAATAAAACAGAAAAATTCTAAAGGAACAGCATGTAACTAGCGAAACTGTTACCAAATACTTGATTCTAAAATTCTGCAGCATACCTGTTTACAAAAAAGAAAAAAAATAGAACAGAAATCTCTTTAAAAACAAAAAAGTGAAAAACAGAGTAAGAAATCTGGTTCATGCAATTCTTCTCTGGTAGCCATTTTGTTTCATACTCCAGTTTATAAAGTTAGTAATTCTGAAACAATAGAGATGGGATCAGGAATCTCCTTACTAATGAAACACTTTAAATGAGCTCCCTAAATACTTGTAACTAGCATTTAATTTATTTTTAATCAGGTGCTTATCATTTGTTAAATAAATTCCAAAGGCCCCAGGATTCCACAGCCCTTAGATAGGCTAATCTCCCATTGGGAAGCAACACATATTAAATAGTTGCTAAACCTTGGTAAATACACTTTTAATAATTAATTCTAGAAGTATTTAACTTGTAGTAATATACCAGATATTTCTGCAATATTGTAATCCATGGGATATTGCCGAGGGATTTCTCAGATTAACACATTTGGGTCTCTGAGTCCCATCTGTATACGTCTATCTGAATTAACAGCAGGTGATTCAACACATGGCTACCAGTCTCTGTGTGTCTGAGTGACCAATGATTTTATTACCGTATCAGTGAGATCAAATCAGTGAAATGCATCAGCTGAGGAAATGCTTAGTAAGGGATGAGACAGAAGGTGGCTTACAAGTCAACCCGGGTTTTTGAAAATGATAACTACTGAAAAGAAAAATTACTTTTCCTGTTGAGATGTGTAAATATTATGTAGATATTGTAACTCAATCTCTATGATGGATAGTGCCCAATTTTAAACATATTTCAGTAATGCCTTAATTTAATAGAATAGAAGATACACAAGATGTTGAAGGATCAAGGTGAGAATAAATTTTCTTGGACAGATGGTTTAGCCTTGTTCTCAAATCCATGTGATTGTTATACTTTGTGCTCCACAAAAAGGAGCTTTGCTTTCTTTCCTTTAAAAAATGTTGTGAATAACAACTTCGACACATTCTATGCAGCCTGTCTAGTTCCGTTTATCCTTCTCGAACATTATTAGTTGTTTTGTGTTTTTATTTACATTTTTTCCTTATTTATTGTAAATTGCAACTCATTCGCTGTATGTTCAATTGAAGTCCATCGTGACCTTTGTCTTAGGCAAGACAAGTCATTCCCTACCAGAAGGAACAGAGATGGAAGATTGACCAGCAGATGGTGCTACAGAGTAGGCAGCAACCTGGGGCTTAACTCATACTTGGAGCTCAAGGATTGCATAAAGATGCTCTTGAAAAGATCTTTAGTCTTCTAGCTAGTCAGTTCTCTCTTGAGTAAGGGAGTCTTCATCCTTCATCTTTAATCTGTCACCTTTCTTTTCATAAATATGTTCTTTGTAATCTTAAAATAGCGTGGCATGTCCCTTAACACCTTTCCCCAATCAGTTCCTTCAAGACATCATGGAATACCCACATAAACACGGACTGTGCATACAGTGCTTTCTCTCACGTAGAAGTATTCTGTTTCCTGCATTGGCTAAAGAAAGCACGCACCATTATGGCGTTTTAGTAGGGGTAGAAATCAAACATTTTCTGGAGCCATTATAGTCTAAAATGTTAATGCAGTTTACTTTTTAAAATGTGATCGATAGGTAGGGGGAAAGTGCCCATAAATTACTAAAGGCAAAAAAGCATTCTATTAGCACACAGTGGAATTTGCAATATTTGCTTGTCTGTGTTTTACTCGGGGGGAAGGGACATTTTTAATGAGCTAAAATATTGAGGATTTTTTTTAATACCTGTCTTGGTCTCTCTCAGTTCAAGAGGTATATTTTTAACATGAGTCATTTAAGAAATGTAATTCTAATGTAGTGTCGCTGTAGGTTTCAATTAACAGCCTACCTTTCTGACAGTCTTTACATTACATGTTTTATGAAATCATTAACTATTGTCATGTTTCTATTATGCTACTATTAGGAAATAAAGAGACTTATGTAAATAGAGATGTAAAAGAAATGTATGACAGCTACTGGGAGCAACATCTGTGCACTATCATACATGCTCACACTAATTTTCTAAAGATTGTTCCATTCATTATGGAGCATTGTTAGTTGCAGTGGCACAACCCTTATTTCCATGCATTTAGAGAATGAGGCAGAGAGTGGGTAAATGAGAGCCTAATCAATACCACTTTTCATTTTGCCTCTAATGTGCTGCCTTTCCCTTTCTTTTCCTCATGCACAAATCCAAAAAAGATCCTGACATTACAGTCATAAAATGTAATTCTTCTGCAGAAACACAGACAATAATGCTTTCTGTATTCAGGCGTATTGCATATTCTAATGGCATTTGGCTAAATTGAGTATGGATTTAACATCAAAGGCTTCATGAATTTTTCAAATGAGATATTAAAGTCAATATTTCAAGTGAAAGATATTTCAATTTAGTTGCATACACAACAATAAAAAACTTCTACAAGGTAGAGGTACTAGTGGCTGGAGCAGTATTAGTTCATTCAAGAAATTATTAGTTTATAAGAAAATCAAACACAAGGTTGTGATATGGCAACGACTCTGAATAAATTAGACTAACTGATATGCACTAGTGTACGTTATCTCTTCCAGGCTGAAGCAGTACACTTGCCACCGGCATGTTCAGGGCGCCTGGCAGATTTTTTTCAAAACTGTTGATTAGCATGAAGATTTGCATTGCCATTTCATAAATCTCCTTATTTTCATTTGTACAAGTGGAAGATTTCAGATATGTGGGAAACAAGCTGCTTCTCACCTTGCTCTTAAGTGGATTTACTTCAAGGTGTCAGTACCTAAAGTGGGTCGACACAATGATGCTGAATGTTGCCTTTCAGGCAGGATAGAAGATGCTCAAGTTCAGTGTCTGGGAAGACGCTGCAGGCGTGCTGAAGGCCCTCCACGTGGTGACATGTTGCCAATACTCTCAAGCAAAACATGCAAGTTTGGATGTATCAGGAGCATTTCTGCTGAAGAACTCAAAGCTGTCCACACATATTGTCTCATCAATCTAACTAAATACCCAATGAGGAAAGGAGTAGAATCATCATGCCCATTTTGCATATGTAAGGCACAAAACACAAAAGTGACTTGCTTTCCTGCAGGCCTATGCCCCATTAAGGAACGTTTTATGGAGAAGTTGGCACTAAACGTGGAACTGGACTTGCATTTGATGATTTCTAGAGAGGAGAGCTCAACACTGAAGTGATGTCCCTCCTCTAAGTCATGATACAACAGGTAGTCTGTTCTGGCTTACATTCTCCTTTTAGCTTTGTTCCACAGTCACACAGAAAGACATTAACTTGAATTTGCTGCATGTTATTGTTGCTGCTTTGTGCTGCAGAGTCATCTCTGACTCATAGCAACCTTATGCACAACAGAACGAAACACTGCCCGGTCCTGTGCCAGCCTCACCATCCTTACTATACCTGAGCCCATCGCTGCACTCACTGGGTTAATCCATCTTGTGGAGGGCCTTCCCGGTTTTATGAATTTGCTGCATAATGGTCTCCATATTACCTCTTTGTTTTGTACTATGACCTTACAGTGCCTTTTATCCAGTATTTTCAAGGCTTTCATCAGTTTAATCATGGGTTATCTCTCAACAGCAGATAGTCATTCCATTAATTCAGAGATACGTTAGGAAGTAAAAGTTAAACAGATCACAAAGCCACACCCACAAGGCTGGATTAATGCATGTGAAGGCCCTAAACACTGAGGATCTGTAGAGCCCCCTCTTCTTCTTACTTACTCATTTGAAAGGGATATGTGATTTATGTGTGTGTATATATATATATATATATACCAGTATAGGTAGTATACTACCAAGACACCTAGCATAGTGCCTAAGGCACTTGACTGCTAACCAGAAGGCTGGCGGTTCAAACCCACCAGCCACTCCTCGGAAGGAAGGTTGGGCAATCCTACTTCCGTAGTGATACTGCCTCGGAAACCCAAGGAGGGGTCGCTGTGAGTCGGGGCCGACTCGACGGCAAATAACAACAACACCACCACCACCAAGACACCTGGTGAGACAAGGAGTTTCAATTACACAGGAGGGGACTATAGGATGTGATATCAAGGAAGGTGTGAAAGAAGGCCTTGTAGCTTCAACAAGCTTGAGTGTGGGCACCCTCATGACCTGCATGAACTTTATTTCACATTCACATGAACTAGAGCTGGTATCACATTTGTTTAGTGCCCTGCCAGTTCCTCTCCACTATGGTGCTCACTTCTCCTTGTGTCCTGTCTGCTTGGCATCTATGGGTCTTTGCTTTGGACAACTGCTGTCCCTGCTGTATTGATGCCCTAATCATGTGCTTCCCTTGCCTATCAGATAACCCATCCCTGCATACACACCTGGAAGAAATGACCACTTCCAGATGAGGACATACAGCCCACCTTGCTGACCTGTATGCAAAACTCCCTTCCTATAGTTCATAGGTAAGTGAAGAATGTGACTGCACTCAGCTCTACTTCAGGAATGTTAACCCGTCTGCTACCAGTGCATTCTTTCTAGTGGCATCATTGTCAGAAGCCCTCACTTCTTAAACGATATGTCACTTTAAATGCCCAACTACCATGAAAGACATAAAGATTCATCCTGTAATTTGAGGGATGGTTCCTCATTTTTTAAAGAGGAAACAGCCTAACTTTTCAAATACACTGTAATGAAGAAGATGCACACACCACAAATGTGTTTTTTTGTTTGTTTGTTTGTTTTACAAGAACATAATATTAGGGCTGTCACTTTTTCAAAGGTGTGGAGGCCCTTAGGAGAATGTTTTTCAAGGGCTCACCACACATGTGTACCCCAAAATACTCACTTAACCTGTTGGAGTTATTTGGACTTACACGACAGGTCTTATTTTTCAACTGGATTGCAAAAACTGTATTTCAATTGTATCCAAATCCCAACCCTAACAACAACAACAACAACAAAAAGCCTCCAGAAGTAAAGATTGTTTCTTTTCTTCATTACATCTAAATGATTGGACTCATTTCAGTCTCAGTTCTCAAACCTCCCTTCCTCCCTCCCTCCCTGTCTTTATAAGGGACCCTATTATAGGGAGGAAAAACAAAATAGAACAAAGCTACAATTCAATGCTCATTTTAAGGTTTTCAGTTATAACAGTGCTCCTGGGCATGACTATTATATATTGGCTTCTTTGGGAAACTGTTGATCTTTTGATGTTTATCATTTCTTTATTTAAACTGTAAAAGGGAGCTTTGTGGAGAACTAGACTTTGTCTCTAACTAAGGCCTATATTAAATGCAGCCCAGGCCATGATTGAAAATGGAGCCTGCGGACTCAAAACTATTCCCTCACCGGCCCCTGCCCACATCATAAAAACCAGTGAGCTATTTGGCACCGCAGAAAAGAGATGGGAAAACGCGAGAACTAAAAGCCACGGCCCACCCGGTACCTAAGGGCCACGAATATAAACACAGAAGGAAGTGTTAGCTTAGCTCTAGAGGGTGGCAAGGGGAACATCAGAGGTTTATGTGATATTCAGTGTTCATATTCCTAAAAGAAAGTGCACATTTTAAAATTTTCACTGCACATCTGTGCATTGCTACATTTTTAAGGGCCTGCTAGGACTGGAATTACAGGAGATTTGAAGCTCACAACCGAGTAGCTCTGGCAAAGCTGCATGGGGGAGGAAGGCTACTGAAAATCATGGGGGGGCAGGGGGAAGGTGAGCCTCTGCCAAAGAGGAACATTAAAAAAGGGTTCTAGCCGAGGAAACTGTCAGCTTTATATATGGGAACTTGAGCTGGAAAAATTGGTAGTGCCACTGAACCTGAGCAGCAGCTGTGAAATCGGAATTTACTCCCTAATCTGAATTAACTAATCAAAACCAGGTCACTCCTCCATCTTCCCTCCACTACTCACAGCATTGCCCTGGGTTATTTTACAGGACCAATCGCATTTTGCAGAAAAATAAATAAAAAACAGCAAAAACAGAAATACAAAAGGTCAAAGTTTCCCCACAAGACCCCATGCACTTGAGATTTGTCAATGGAGGCATGAACATAGGTTCCTCAACCTTTCGTCTTTTCGTCTTTGTGGTGCATACAGGCAGCACACAAGAACAAGGTTACACCCTCATCAACGACTTACTCAAGAGTGATTTTCAAATGATGACTTCTGAGATCTAAGCTCAAAGGGAAGCTAAAAGGGAAGGACTGCATGAAGCAAAAGGCCTCCTGTGCTGGTCATTTTCAAAAATTCAGATTCTCGTCTAATTTCATACGCAAGCACTTCTTGATCAAGCACACGCATTTAACAAAATTGTCTGGGTAAATTATCTAAAGAAATACATTAAAGGGTATACACTAGCCAAAGCACGATTTGAAGCTCTTATTAACTGGTGATTATCTACACTGATCCACATTACCATTCAGTTGCAGATGTTACTGACATTAAGATGTATGATGCAGAGGCTGGAGAAAGAGCCCATTTAAGACAGGTGAATACTTAATAGTAATTCAACATACGCGGCACAAAATGTCTTTCACGGGAGTTCAAGGATTTTCTCTTTTTTCTCTTTGCAATTTTATATGAACGTTTAAAAATAAAATGAGAAATGAAACTCCATTTGGTAGCCATTTGACTTGCTCAAGTTTAATGGCCATTTAAAACTTTGCAATTTATCATGTTAGGCTTTTTTCTCATCTGATTTTATTTATTTATTTATTTAACTTCTTTTCTGAATCCTCATGGAAGATGCACATTTTAAGTATGCAGATAAAATTTATCTGACAGAGAGAGGTTGTTTATCTTTAGGTTTGGATGATTCTATGGCTGACACTGCAACAGTTAACTAGCTGCCCACTGGATACAGGGCAGACCCTTTTGTGCCTATAAGACCTACTCTGCTATTCAGCTGCTGCATGTTACAGAAGGACTCACTGCCTCTATCTCTATCTCTCTTCCATCCTCCACTGTGTAGGACAGAGTAAATATAGAAATTATTCTATATGTTTTCAAGTGCAACAAAACATGCAAAACATCCTTAGAGATGTTTTGCTTAAGATGATTTTTAAGAAAGAAAATCTAGATATCCCAGTAAAAAATAAAGTGATTCACAGGGAAGCAATTGGAAACTTTGGAGAATGACTCAGATCATCAAGTTAATGTCTTCCGTGTACAAATGTCAATTGATCACTTATTTTATATACAAGTTATTTTTCCATAGACTGTGTAATTCAGAAGTTGTAAAAGTGACAAAGTTTCCCTCAGAAACTCTATCCTCCCTTCTGCCCAGTTCTGATTTTAAATGCACAACTATCTCAGATCTCCTGTGCCCATACCACGGCTTGCCAGAGCCCCTCCCTCTAAAATCCAGACTAAATAGGGTCTCCCAGCTCAACTTCTCTATAGATCCTATTCCGCTTGACTTTTTACTGTCCTGTATTTTATGCCCCATCCCCAAATCTTGCTCTTGGTACAACTGATTGGAAGTAATATATTAAAGTCCAATAATGGCTGAATGTAGACCAGCCGATATTTCTTTTTCAACAATTGCCCGCTGTGCCTTTACCCAAAGGAGTAGGTCATGGGTGACTATACAAGCAACAAAGGCAGTGGGAAGTATATTTTGTCTAAGGAAGTTTTTTGCACAATTTTTTTCTCCCCAATCACAGAGCATAAGCATAACTACTCTGATCCTGTAAACATACACATATGGGTATTCATAGTTTTCATTCTCATATTTGGAAATATATGTGTATTTCTAGTTATTGTTGTACATAAACAGAAATTTTACAGTTTTTAAGAGAATCTATATTATAAAATACCCAATACACTTAAACACAGAGTTTCCAATATTTTCTTTGTTTCCGTCAGGCAAAATGCAGAGTAAGTAATGACTTCTTTCCAGGTCAAAGAAAATATGAGTCCCAAGGGGTCTGAGTTGTCTCAAGTCAATGATTCTCACATAGTACTCAGAGAAGCAGTAAGTTTCCTCTGAGGCTTCCAAGGAGAGGAGACTTTGGGAAGATGTAGAGGTTGAGTTGAAAGGAGGGCTTGCCCTTTTGACATTCTTCCCTAGCTAAGCAACTCTACTTGGATTGATCTTATATAAGTATATGAAAGAGTGTGCCCATAGGCAGGTCCTCTCTACTTAAACAGAGAGTATTGACCTTTCTCTGGAGAAAATGGTATTGAGGAGATAAAGACCAACTCTGTGGACACACCCAAAGGGAAAGAAGACCCTTTTAACTGAACCATCATCCTTGTGTAGTTGGAGTCTTCAGAAAGTTTCTCTATCCTTGGCTAATGTTTCTGCCAGGGACCTTTTGAACCTGACTTGGAAGTACACCTAGAAGCAAAGGTTCTCAACAAGGTTCATCACTAGAATTTCAATAATAGAAATGAATGAATAGAGGTTTCCAGTTTATTTTACTTCCCTTGGTGACAGGATTCTTAGTGGATATTTATTTTACTTCCCAAAGGGATAGCATCAAATTTGTCCAATTAATAGATAGTGAAATTTATTTCTCTTTTATAATTGGAGCAGCTGCAGTGTGAGAAAGCTAAGAAACATCCTTGTAAAAATATGACTAGGAAGAAGTTTTAGCCCAAATTTCTAAACTTTGAGCTGCTAAGCTGTTAAGAATTACCCCAGCCAACAGGGTCAGACATGCATTACATATTTGTGGCAGAGGAAATCATGACATACTTTACAGGGTCCTTTCCTACTATACAGAAGACAGAATGTAATAAAAATATAGTTAGGATCAAGTAAACACAATAGCCCAGACTGACAGTAAGTACTTTCTAAAGCCAAGCATGTCTCATATGGTATAGTCCATCATCAATTCAACGTACATTTTGCCTTCCTCACTGCTGAGTTGTTAAGCTAAATACCTCAAACTCTGAGAGTTTGAAAGAGATAATACAAACATAAAATAATAATAAGGAGGATAAAATAATAATAACAAATGTGCTCTCACTTTGTCAGAATCTGAGAAATTTCCATTTTGCAAAGGATTTCACACTTCCTACATCTCTGTATAACATATGGTATGTTCAAGTAGAAGTTAATTAAAGTTCATAGTTGACTGTTGATTCATGCCTATTTCAGAGCAGAGTAGCATGAAAAGGTGCTCACACAAGCTTGGAGCTACCTGTGATACCAGGCAGTCCTCCCATTAAACTGATACATGCAATCAATTACATTTCAAATTTGAAATTACATCAAAAGTACAGAAAGAAAGAGCTGCTAGTGGATTACTGAACGGTGCATGTTCAATGAAAAGCTTCTTTGGTTCTATAGTTAAGAAAATATTTTATCTCCTTATCTCCCTCTCTAATGAAGACAAAGGTCTGGTAGAACATTAAGGACGCAGTGCTTTCCTTATGAAGGTGGTTATGTGTGACAGGAGGCACTCTCTGTCACCAGGTTGCTGTATCACCACCAAAGAATGCTCCTGTAGAAGTGATGGTACTTAAAATACAGTAATTACTGTTACAGTGCGCACAAAACAACGTGAGAACTGTATCTGGAGCAATACGTGGTACCACGAATCAAGAAACAGCTGTAATTTTGGCTTTAAATATGTTTATGAGCATTCTGAATGGTTTAAGCTTGCTGTGTACCATACGATTTTAATTTTCTGTATGGATATAAGGGGGCAATGAAATGCTGACTTTTGATATAATAATCTTTCAGATTTTGAAGAAACTATAGGAGGCCAGTCAGTCCTCAAGCCTGCTCTCTTAAATCTCCACTTATAAATTTCTCGGTGGTGGATGTAAGGAAAAAAAAAATTACACCTCATGCTATATAGTACGTCTTACATCTCAGATTTGAATGAACTCTTTCAGTTCAACTACCTAGACTTAGGAAATCAAAGAAAACCTGTAAAATGAGGTACATATCTTATTTACAAAATAATGGCGCCTTTCTTTGGAACAGCAGAAATAGAGTATTCCAAAGGAAAATTAAATTTCCTTATTTACCATATACAAACTCAAGGAATCATCGTTATTTATATTGAAACTCATATTTAAACACACTTCAAAGTAAGCGCTAAATTGGTCACTTCTTAGGAATTGCTAAAGAGGATTTTGCTTACAATAAAAAAAGAAAAACATTTTGAATTGCCTGTAGTTAATTTAATTGTGCCAACTTCAGTTTGTTTCATTTAAAAGAACATATCTCAGACCCGTTAGTAGTTGCAAGATTAGTGATGGAGAAGAAATGGATCCTACAAAAAACATGCACTTAATGAAAAAGAAATTATGTTATTTCCTCCAAATAATTTCTATTGTGAGAGTCCTAAAAAAATATACATTTGAGTAAAACTAGAGAAAATAAACCTTGATAGACAAGTATTACTTGCCAAGATATGGACTAATGCAGGTAATTTCATCTGCTCCTTAAAAATTTTTTCTGCATTATAATTTTTTCAGCAATATGTCTTACTTCTGTCGTCAAGGTACAGTTATTCTTAAAATTTAAAAGAACATATATTGTCAAATATTCCTATCAGCTTCTGTTCACATTAAGAGGGTATGGCAAATGACACATTAAAAGCCCAGGGATTTGTTGGCAATTAAATCCCAAGTAGTTAATGGCCAAGTTGTTCTGAGTTAAAGAAAAAAAAAAAAGGGAAAGTTGTATGATGAAGGCAGTTCCTGAATGCTACAAATTGTTGTCACACTTATCTGGTAACAAAAAGGCTCATGGTTTGAATCTACCCACAAGTACCTTAGAAGAAAGGCTTAGGGATATACTTCTAAAAAAATCAACCACTAAAAACTCTACAGAACACAGTCTTGCTCTGACACACATCAGTTTGACAGTAACTGGTGGTTCATGATAGGGGCAACTAGATTCTACAAGACCTGCTTGGTAGTGTGGCAGGTGCAAGGCTGCATTTGCCAAACCTTATTTTATTTTCACCTTATGCACTGGATCAATAGAGAGGAGGATGAAGTTCCAGGAGGTGGTGGACCAACATGACAGAGCAGCCTTAATCCTGAATGACTGTGTGGAGCAGAGACTTGAGGGAGAAATATGCTTTCAGGATGTGGAACCACTGAGATTTTGACTAAGTAAGCAGAGAGTTTGTTGTGTCTCCCAAATAGTAGGATTTAACTGAAAATCACAATAATAGAAAGCCCAGCATTTTAAGACCCTTCAGAGAAGTATTGAGTATATTCATTGAAAAGCATTTATTTTGCACTTATTCCCAACACCAAATAGAGTTGAAAGATTTAGGCTCTTTCATTAAGATCCTCACAGTCTGATAATAGGAAAAATAATTACCTGGAATTAAAATAAGGCCTGATAAATATTCTGATAGAAGGATATATCATACCAAGTGTTGGGAATGCACATAGGAGAAGTTCCCAAAACAGGCTAATGGAGTAATTGAAGGCATCATAAGGGTGATTATAATTCAGATAGAAAGATTAGTGGGTACAGGCCACATGAAAAATGGCCCCAGGAGAGGCTTCAGAATGTGCTAGGCTCTGCAAAGCTTTAAGGGCCTCATCCCTCAAGAAATATATAATACATCAGAATTATATGTGGGCTTGTAACACATCAAATCAAAGCAAGATTCAACCTCAGGTTCAGTCAGTCTTCTTCATGCCAGAGATATCTGTTTTGATAAATTTAAACATATAAACTCTCTTAGGAAAAAAAAAAGTGCTATACCCACAAAAAAAGTTTCATTGACTCCCTCGGATGCAACAAGTTGGCTAATTCCATGAGAGTGGCTAAGATGAAGTAGGCTTACTAGTCTTTAGTTGGAACAGGAACATCTTAAATCTTTTTTTTGTTTTGTTTTCTGAAAATAGCAAATAGATAACTTCTGTATTCATAAAATTAAGATGAATGTTTGTGCACAATTATGTATATTTATTGCTGAAGAAGTCCTGTTGTGTTAGTTTTGGATAATCATGTATGTGAAATTTAGATAGGTTGATTTTTAATATAAATCAATTGCATACTATAATGTAATGGGACTGTTTTGTTTATATTTTATTTTGGGGAGATGCTAGTCTTCATTTGTGTATGCACTTTTGACAAGAAGATGAGGGCAAGCAAAAAGGCACAGTTCTCTTCTGGATTTAAAGAAATTGATCATTAGAAAGGATCCACAAAAAAATAGAAACATTGAAAACTGAAGTTCCTGTATATCCCAATGATATACAGGCAGAGAACATTTAACATAAATAAATAAATAAATAAAGTTGTTTGTATTAGGAGTGTCAACAGATAAAATTGGTCAAGATAACATAAATAAATAGACATTATGTTACAAGATACTAGTCACTAGTCACCAGCTTTAGACAAAAGTAACCCATAAAGTATATTAAAGACAATATTATGTTGGATATATGCAGAATCATTCAGAAGACTTTGGATATCATGGATAATTTCAGTGGAAATAAGAACATCCGAGGAGACAATCATATGCATGGTATATTTTCTTCAATCACTTGCAGTCTTAGTCTTCTAAGTTTTTTTTTTTTTTTTTCTATTTCTTTTGAAATAGAAAAGGCCCAAATGACTCTGTTCTTGTAATAAGGCTTAAATATTATTTTGCCTAAGAGAAAGACCAGTGAAAATATAAAGGAAAGGCTTCCTAACATGAAGAACGAGTTTACAAATCTTAGCCTAAATCTGGCCTACATTGGGTTTTAAGCCTCTGGATGCAGAAGGCATTGTGTAGAATAGAATGTGTGCTTTTCAAGTCCCCTCTTCTATAAGCAAGGGATAATATAAAAACAGAAAATCAAAAAGATATGAACATTCTTAAAAATAAGATTAGGATCCTTCAGACCCCTAAAGGGACAAAAATACAAAGCTGTGTGCTGGGCTGAAGCTGAATACCTACTGGGATTCAACTCTGGAATTAATGTGCTTAAAATGAGATGGGGAGACAAGAATGTGAGAATGCAAATCAGAACTTGACTTACTGCTTGAAGCAAGGAGGTGAAGTTAGTTAGAGCCTATAAAGATGGCTTGAAATGAAACAAAACAAAAGAAGATATGTTGCTAATCACCATAACCAGGGATTGAATTTAGCCAATCCATTGGCTCAATCACTACATATTTGAAATCTACAATATTATTATAGAACAAGAGCCAAAAAATGATAAGAGCTAGGTCTGGAAAATGATAGAAGTTAAAGCTGCCTGGGTAGGAGGAGAGAACTACAAATAACAGTGATGGATGGCATAAAAGGCAAAAGTAAAAATTAAAACACAGCAACAACAAAAACAACAATACCTCCCACTCAAAATGAATTGATTAATCAAAATTACAAAGCATGATAAGGAATACTCTGTGAATAAAGGTAGCTAACAAAATAATAAACAGAATACTATTCATTCTAAAAAAAATAAATTTTATGGAGCAATCTGAAGAAAAATAAATTTTAATATAAATATATAGAGGATGCTCAAAGAAATAAATGAACAAATAACATTGATTAAAATAAATGATATAGTAAAAACCAAAAAAGATAAAAATAAAACATAGTAACAAAAAACCCCAATTGTAAGTGTGTGAAGTAAGAAACATTTAGTTGAAAGCTATTAATAGCATGATAAGCCATAGACTGAAAATGGTTGAAGAAAGAATTAGAAAATTGGAAAATACAACTCTCACTTTCATTTGCCCAGAATATACCATATAGAGACAAAGTTGTTTTTTAGTTTTGTTTTGTTTTTTAATATAAAATATCAGATGTAAGACATGGAGAACATATTGAGAAGATCCAATTTATGTCTATTAGAAGCTGTAAAAAAATAGAATGGAAAACATAGTGAAGTAACTGTATTGAAGAAATAATAATTGTGAACTTTCCAGAACTGAAGAAAGAAACAAGAACTCCTCTGAGTATTTAGCTGGAATAAAAGAGATAAGTACAGGCCAACGTATATCTTCATGAAAATGTAGAATATTGAGAATAAAGCAAAAATTTTAAAAGTTACCAGGGAGAGAGAAAAAAAGATATAACTATAACAGTCACACTGAAAGCAAACTTCTCAGCAGTAACAATAAATACCAAAAGAGAATGGAAGAATATTTTGAAAGTGCTCAGGGAAAATAACCAGCAACCCAGAAGTTTTTACTCAGTTAAGCTCTTTTTCATGATTGAAGAAAAAAAAAAAATGAAAGCATTTTTGGACACGCAAATACAGAGGGAGTTGACTACTTAAAAAACTTCACTGAAAAGATCAATTAAAGCATATGCTTGAGGAAAATGACAAATTAACACAGAAAGAAATTGTGTGAAGTAAGAAACAATGGTGGGATCAGAAATTGATGAAATATGTCAATAACTGTACCAAACTATTATCTATGAAAGTACTATCTGTGTGTGTACAAATAAGCAAGTTAAAACTGTAGACAATAATAATGAGAACTCTGTGTGTGTAGGTGTGCAGTGTTTGTGTGTTGGGAAGATTGTTCAGTGGGGGGTTACAGCACACTAAGATCAGTGTTGTGCTTAAACCAACTCACAAAAGCTGACTGTTAAATTGTAGGAATTTTTTGTCAGCTAGTTAGTTGTTAAACATAGCTATTATTAAAAATTAAATTATGTAAATTTAAGATTAAGTGAAGTATATTGAAAACAATGGTAAAACTGTCACTTTCTAATTATTTTACATTTAACTGTTTTCTATGTTCTTGAGGTTATGTCTATTATGTATATGTATGGTGGAATACTTACCATGGAAGGCTACTACATATTTCTTCCCAACTCTGTGTTCAGTAATATCCATTTATACCTTAAATTCACTTATTATGACATATTTACACCATGAAAATCAGCAGATGCTGCAACACGGGTATTTTTCCCTCCAGGGTTGTTGTTGTTAGGTGCCATCGAGTTGGCTCTGACCGATAGCAATACAATGTAAAATAGAACAAAACACTGCCCAGTCCTGGGCCATCCTCACAATCTGTGCTATGCTTGAGTCCATTGTTGCAGCCACTGTGCCAATCTGTCTCATTGAGGGTCTTCCCCCTTTTCGTGATCTTCTGCTTTACTAAGCATGATATCCTTCTTCAGGGAATGATCCCTTCTGACAACATGAACAAAGTAGGTGAGACTAACTCTGGCCATTCTCGTTTTTAAGGAGTATTCCAGCTGCACTTCTTCTAGGACGGATTTCTTCATTCTTCTGGCAGTTCATGGGATTTTGAGCATTCTTTGTCAATACCACAATTCAAAGGCATCAACTGTTCTTCTGTCTTCCTTATTCATTGTCTAGCTTTCATATGCATATGAGGTGATTGAAAATACCATGGCCGGGGTTAGGCACACCTTAGTCTTCAAAGTGACATCTTTGCTCTTCAGCACCTTAAAGAGGTCTTTTGCAGCAGATTTGCCCAGTGCAACACAACAACGTCTGATTTCTTGACTGCTACTTCAATGGGTGCTGATTGTGGATCCAAGTAAAATGAAATCTTTGACAGCTTCTATTTTTTCTCCTTTTATCATGATGTTGCTTATTGGTCAAGTTGTGAGGATTTTCATTTTCTTTATGTTGAGGTGTAATTCATACTGAAGACTGTAGTCTGTGTTCTTCATCAGTAAATGCTTCAAGTCATCTTTACATTCAGCAAATGAAGTTGTATAATACATATATCACAGGTTGTTAATGAGTCTTCCTCCAATCCTGATGCCACATTCTTCTTCATATAATCCAGCTTCTCAGATTATTTGCTCAGCATACAGATTGAATTAACTATTGTGAAAGGAGACAACGCTGACACATCCTTCCTGATTTTAAACATGCAGTATCTCCTTGTTCTGTTCAAACAACAGCCTCTTGGTCTATGTTTAGGTTCCTCATGAACAAAATCAAGTATTCTGGAATTCCCATTCTTAGCAATGTTATCCATATCTTGTTATGATCCACACAATCAAATGCCTTCTAGTAGTCAATAAAATGCAGTAGAACATCTTTCTGGTATTCTTTGCTTTCAGCCAAGATCTATCTGACAGCAGCAATTAAATGCCTTGTTCCATGTCCTCTTCTGAATCCAGCTTGAATTTCTAGAAGTTCCCTGTCAATGTACTGCTGCAACAATTTTTGAAATATCTTCAGTAAAATTTGATTTGCGTGTGATATTAATGGTATTGTATGATAATTTTCACATTTCAATGGATCACCTTTCTTTGGAATGGGCACAAAGATGGATCTCTTCTAGTTGGTTGGTGCAGTGTAGTAAATCACATAGTGTGGCTTTTCTAGCCATAAGTCTTTGTAAACTCCATGGTGGAATTTGCCATGAGCAACTGATTGTTAACTGATTGTTAAAGTTATTCACCTGGGGCATTTCTGTTGGGAGCAGCACAAAGTAATTTTCTAGGAAGTTCTCTCTCTCTCTCAGGTATAAAGAATTCTGATGTTGGGATTGGTTAGTTTAGTCACTCTGCCAGGCTCAAAAGGAGCCCTCCTAGAGGCAGAAGGAGTCTCTCTGACTGCTGGCTGAGAAAGATGTGCTGCTGAGAGAAATGCACTCCTGAGAGACATGAGAGACACATGCTGCTGAGAGAGAGACGTGAGAGACATGCACTGCTGAGAGAGCAATGTGCTACTGAGACTGCCGACTGCTGAGTGAGACAGCTGGCTACATGAGACTTAGAGCATTTCTGAACTTGAATTGTAGTCTGGTGATTCCCTAATAAACCCCATAATCTGTGAGTTCTGTGTGGCCACTGCAGTAAATTATCAAACCCAGCAGAGAGGTGGTAGGTGCTGCGGGAGGAATGGTAGGTGTCAGGATTGCTGAAAGGGCTGGAGGGAGGCAGCATGTCTGGCCTCGCAGGGATAGGCCTTGGGCTACTGATGGTGATTCGGTCTTCCTTTTGTGGGGTTAGAGGAGGTCAGAAGATGCAGCCTCCTTGCCCCTTTAGCAGTTGGCCAGGTAGCTGTCTTCCAAATTTCTTGGCATAAATGTGTAAGTGCCTCCAGCGCCACATCCGTTTGTTGAAACCTCTCAATTAGTACATCTCATCCTCTAGGGTGGTAGTAGTTAAATATTTACCAGCACATCATTGGCAAAGATTCACATATTTTTTAAGAGGAGACTAGGAATACTGAATAATTTTACACTTTACTATGTTATTTTATTTTAAAAATATATTGTTTTTTAAAATTAAGAATAGCCATTAAATAGGAACAAAAGAGAAAGAAAGAGAGGGAAGGAAAGGGGAGGAGGAAGAGACTCACTCACTGCCATGGAGTCAGATCCTACTCATGGTGACCCCTCCTTGAGTTTCCGAGGTGATATCACTATGCAAACAGATTGCCCAACCTTCCTTCTGAGGTGTGGCTGGTGGGCTTGAACCGCCAGTCTTCTGGTTAGCAGTCAAATGCCATAGGCATTACAGTACCAGGAAGGAGGGAAAAAATGTAGAAGATAAAGGGAGGAATAATTATTGCCAAATATATCTGAAAAAAATAAAATAAAATAAAAGATAAAACACACACAAAGAAAAAGAAACAGAAAATTGATAATAAATCCAAAAATAGCAGTATTCACAATAAATGGAAGTTGAAAAGAGAGAATATTAGAGTGGGTTGGAAAAAAATTTCTATATCACTTACTAGACATATCAAAACAAATTCACACAAAATCATCGAAATAAAGGGATTGAAAGATTATCAGTAAAGTACAATGGTCTCATTTACCCAGAGACCAAAAGAAGTTGATGGTACCCAGCTAGCACTACTGATCAGGCCCACAATAGATGGACCCAGATAAATGGCAGAGAAATACAGAACAGAACTCAAACTCTTAAAGAGTCCAGATTTACCAGACCAATTGGAACTTGAGAACTTCCTGATACTATCCCCTTGAAATATTTTTTAAACACTGCACTGAAACTATCCCCTGAAGTCATCTTTTAGCAAAACAACAAACTGGCATACAAAATAAAGGATGTTGTCTGTGAGTATGGTACCCACTAAAAAAAACATCTCAAACCAAACCAAACCCACTGCTGTCGAGTAGGATCCAACTCATAGTGACACCTCCTTGGGTTTCTTAGGCAGTATCACTACAGAAGTAGATTGCCCAATCTTCCTTCCGAGGAGAGACTGAACCCACCAGCCTTCTGGTTAGCAGTCAAATGGCAGAAGCACTACACCACTAGAGCTCTGAGGCCAAAAGGTCAACAATTACTCTAAAGTAAAGATGAGAAGATAAGGGGGCAGGGAAACTAGAGTACTGGAAACAGAATAGCCAAACACTTTAAAGAGAGTGTTGACAAATTGTGAAAAACATAACTCAAGTTGCTGAAGAAATTGTGTAGAACTGTCAAATGGTAACCTAATTTTCTGTGTAAACTTCCACAAGAAACACAACTTAAAAAATCAGTGGGGAAAAAAGAAATAAAAATTAAAATTAATGAAAACAGAAGTCACAGGAATTAAAGAATAATAGTGAGATCACGTATTTAAAAAAAAAGGTGGTTGATACTTTTAATCATAAGCATTTATGGCAATCTGTTAGAATTTGATCAAGCTAATTGTTACATTGTTCTCTAGAACTTTCTATGTGATAGTGATATTTCATAATAAAAATATGTTTTTTAACAACTCTATTCAATCCAGAGAGTCATGAGTTGTATAATACATTTTTTTTTTTTCTTTGTTACTAAAATGACATCTCTAGGGAGCTCTGGTAGCATAGTGCATAAGGCACTTGACTGCAAACCAGAAGGCTGGCGGTTCAAACCCATCAGCTTCTCCTCAGAAGGAAGATGGGGCAATCTACTTCCCTAGTGATACTGCCTCAGAAACCCAAGGAGGGGTCGCTATGAGTCGGGTCTGACTTGACGGCACATAACAACAACAATGATAGCTTTTAGGTAAGCTCTATAGAAAATGAGAAGTCTGGAATTTCAGTGGTTCATGCACTTGCTGAATTTGGGATCATTGTCACATGTTAAACATACCCCCTAGGTCAGAATCCTCCACTGGGGCCAAAGTTAGAACTGGTAAGCATGTCTGGTTTTAATACCCAGCTCCATATTTCATCCACCCTCGATGAACATCTGGACATGGACACCACTGATAAAGGATTTTACATTTTAAAAGAAATATTGACTATGATTTGTCATAATGTTTAAAACAAACTATTAATAGTCTTTATTCTTCCTTTTATTGGGAAAAGATCCAAAAACTAAACCAAATTAATGGCTAAAAGACATGGCTTTATATGTATTACCGAGAAAAGCAGATTGAAATAATTATTTATAGTAAATAATACTTTAAAAGCTTTTTATCACTTAATGCAGAGGTTTCTAACCTGGAGTTGACAGAAAGAGTTCACAGGGTTCACAGAACCTTATAAAATGTCCTGCAAATGCGTGCGTGTGTGCATATGTGTGTGCATGGGTTTGCATTTTCACCAGAACAGGGTTATTAGCATTTATTACATTATTATAAAGATACGTAATCTTAAGTATATTAGGAACCAAGGATTTAAGAAAATGACCACAAGGAGCTAACAATGTAATAAAGAATCTTCTCCAAATCCTGTATCATTTCAGTTTTATGGTACAAGTCATGACTAATCCTGTGGGTAAGATGGAAGTCAGTACTGATTCAATGGCAGGCGGTGACTAGGAAACAAAAGAGATCACTTAAAATAAAGTACTCTGAGCTATGTTGAGGTGTTACTGTTGTACATAGGGTCACTATGAGTCAGAACAAACTTGACAGCACCTAATAACAACTGTAAGGCCTCGAAGTGCTATGCCTGGGAGAGGGGATTCCTATGTGCCTACGTTAAGCAGGTACTGTATAGAAAGGGACAGTCAATTAGGGGACTGTTCAGAAAGGCAAGAAATCGGGTTCCAGTTCTATCTTTTCTCACACTGAGGAGTGTTTCTGGATAAGTCACTTGACTTCTCCTCATCAGCAAAATGAGAAGGTAGTGCTAGGTTACTTAAAAATTCCTTCTTCTGTTGCTGTTGTTATTAAGTGCCATCAAGTCAGTTCTGACTCATGGTGTGACCCTATATACAACAGAAGAAAACACTCCCCGTCCTGCACTATCCTCATAATCGGTTCCAGTTTGAGCCCATCATTGTAGCTACTATGTCAATCTGTCTTGCTGAGGGTCTTCTGCTTTTTCGCTGACCCTCTACTTTACCAAGCACACCATCCTTCTCCAGGGATTGTTCCTTTCTGATAACAGGACTAAAATATGAGAGGCAAAGTCTGGCCACTCTCCCTTCTAAGGAGTATTCTGGCTGCATTTCCTCCAAGACAGATTTGTTCGTTGCTCTAGTAGTCCATAGTACGTTCGATATTCTTAACCAACAATACAATTCAAATGTAGTCTTTCTTATTCATTATCCACCTCTCAAATGCATTTGAGGTTATTGACAATACCATGGCTTCTGTCAGGCACACCTTAGCCTTCATAATTCTGCTCATTCATAGCAGTGCTCACCCTTCCAAAACAGAAGATGAACTAGCATCACATGGATCTAAAAAGAATCCAGAAAATTCAATGGTGGATCAGAGATTGAAAACTCTAATTTAAGGGGATGAAAAACAGGATGAATTTTGTCAATCCAAAGAGTAGTTCCATGAAAAACTAGCACAATAGACTATATTCCTCTGAGAGCATAAGTGAATTTCCACAAGAAGAGAACAGCCCTAAGAGTAAAGTACAGGTTGCTAGTCTCCATTCAAGGTGTTTCCATTTCTTTGAATGGTTGAAATCAATAAATTAAATAAGCTTGGGCAGGCTGGGATTCACTGGCAGCCAGCCCAAACCACCATTTGTCCCAGGAGTCCTAAAGTCAAAGCATAATCATATGAAACTTACGCCTATTAGATCCTTTGAGCTGTGAGTGCATTAGTCTTTAACCGGCCCCAGCTATTAGTATACACCGTTTTTAAAAGTCCATCTGTTTAATTCTATGGTTCCTAAACTCTGTACCTAGGCACCATGGAATACTGCAGGAAATTCAAGGGCCCAGGAATATTTTAAATTTTCAAGCAATACACAGTCACATTTCTCAAACATCCCATAAACTAGTAGCTTAAGGTAGTTCACAATTTCAACATTAGGTCATACTACATTCTTTTCAATGACTTCATATTATTGCAAAACTGAATTTTTAATGATTTCTATGATAAAATCTTAGTGACACATAATATTAAATGTGAAATAGGAAATGAGGATGGCACTACTCAATCTAATCTCAGGGTTTGAGAAGTTGTGAAGTGTCCAAGAGGTACACATATACATTCGTAAGCCACTGTGGTTATTTTGGAATAAAACTAAAATATGATTTTGCCTTTAATCTGGTGTTTTGTTTTGTTTTTTCTTTTCAAATGGCCAGTAAGTTTTTAGGACATCAAAGCTTAAGTTATTTGGAGCTACCTACTTAAAACATAAAACAGTTAGGTATTTCTTTTGGCCTAGGGTCTAAAAAATTACTGAGACACCAAGGGTCATCAGAAAGTTTGGGAACTCTGGTTTAGTGTCAAGAGTAATCCAAAGTTTGGATAGAAATCAAACTTTGCATTCAAAGTTGTAGGACACACATTTGTTCTTGGGTTATATAATACAGTAGCAGTAGTGATGGTAGTAGGGAGCTCTGGTAGCATAGTGCCTAAGGCACTTGACTGCTAACCAGAAGGCTGGCGGTTCAAACCCACCAGCCACTCCTTGGAAGGAAGATGGGGCAATCTACTTCCGTAGTGATACTGCCTTGGAAACCCAAGGAGGGGTCGCTATGAGTCGGGTCTGACTCGACGGCACAAAACAACAACAACAACAGTGATAGTAGTACTAGTAGTACTATCAATAGGAGAAAGAAGAGGAGAAAAAGTAAAATAGCAAAGTAGTAATAGTAATATGAATAATAACAGTCATTAATTGAGCAAATATGAAGTGTAAGCCTTTGTGTTGAGGACTTTGGTGGCATATTGCCTAAGGCATTTGACTGCTAAGCAGAAGGTTGGCAGTTCAAACCCACCAGCCACTCCATGGAAGGAAGACTGGGCAATCAACTTCCACAAATATTTACAGCCTCAGAAACCCAAAGGAGTTCGCTATGAGTCAATGGCAGTGAGTTTGTTTTTTTTTTATTTTAATCTCTTTCAATCCCAGGACTGTATATTCCAGCCTGTAGACTTCGGTGTGGAATTGAATTTCTTCTTTTCTGGTTAGTGAACAGCTATTATTCTGGTCCACCAAGAGCTCTCCCAATACCCTTGCAACCCTGAGCCCTGGTCTATCTCCTAGGTAACCCTGGAATTCTTCACAACACAGCAACTAATGCAGCCCAGAAGAGGCCTCTAGGACCCTGTTCCAGCACTATGATTGACATCTATTTTGATTGATCAGTACCTAGGCCTTCCTAATTGCTAAATATTTAGCATTCCATTGTTGCTGTATCCTCACAGCAGCACTGTGAGGAAGTTATTTTTATTCCCAGATTTACATATCTGTCTTGCATCCAGTTATCTGTGACTCCCAGGTCTATGTTCTTGATGACCACCTAGAGGGAACTAAGCACAGTCTTATTAGAACTGCCACTCTAGGCCTAGATGCCAGTGGTCAGGAATGCTTTCATCCTTCAGTTGTATCACTTCTCTTGATCTAAGGACCGACCCTAAACATTAGAGGCTCTTCCCACTGAAGTTCTTAAGCTGGCATCAACTTCTCAACTTATAGGCACACTCTGTAATATTCTATAATAGAATTTTAAAAATCAACCAACATGATATATTCTGCAAAAAGCAAGTCACAGCAACCTAAATAAATCTGATAGCCTCTTGCTGTCCACCGGTGGATGGAATCTTCTTACCAGCAGGCTTTGCTGATAGGAGAAGCTCTCACAGTCTGTTGGCCTTTCTCAAGTGTTGCTGGTGGACTAGTCCTTTCCTGTTCCCAGGGCATCCTAACTCAATATTAACAGAAGGAACCTGCCAATTTCCTTTCTGATTTGACATGTAATGATAGCTTTTCTAGAAAGCTGTCTATCTACTGATAGCAAATCATATCAAGAATTCCCAAATGAGTACTGTATCCCCATCTCATTGGGATTGGGGGGAAATAGAAAAAGTTGCCAGAAGCAATCATTGTATTCTTAAATAAGGAGGGTGAATCCCAGTCTCAACCATGGAGTTCTTTGGCTTCCAACTGAAAAGTTTCTGTAAACTTTTTTCCTCCTTCTTTTATGGTTTCATCAAAGCAGCCCCATTATTGAGTAATGTCATGAGGTTCTTAGTGTGTGTGTAGTGGGGAGAAACCAGCCCACTTCCCTTTACTCTCATGTTAAGGTCTTTACTTTTCCATTTGTATTTGTTCTCATTTACCCTGAGGCCACCCTTCTAGTCTACTATCTAGCTCAAAAGATTATTCAATATAACATTGCACTGAATGCTGTTAAATTATCACAGTAAAAACAAATAGCATCAAGCTTGGTTTTGTGTGAACAAGCTACTTTCTGGAAACAAGATGCCCTTCACTGTTCCAGGCACTATTAAGTAAATTTCCTTTCTCAGTGCTCTAAACAGCATCCCCGAAGAGCAAATTCATCTCCTCTGGGTAATGATTTGCTCCCACCGAATAGTTTAATTACTCTAGCTCACCAAAGGTTCAGGTCCACTGTAATTAGAATACTGTAAACTTCAACTGGGTATAACAAGGACAGTCACTTGTGTCTTTATTCTGCCCTATTTTTACAAGTTTTAAAAAAGTAAGTTTTTGAAACTATAAGAGTCAGATATTCAGACAGAATGGATCTACTTGATACAGTCCGTATCAGCTTAGAAGCCTCCAAGGCTGAAAAAATTCAAGAGTGAGTTGAGTGTTTGATATCAAATACTAATGTCTAAAGGCAGGAAAGGAGCTCTGGTAGCATAGTGCCTAAGGCACTTGACTGCTAACCAGAAGGCTGGAGGTTTAAACCCACCAGTCACTCCTCAGAAGGAAGGTTGGGCAATCTACTTCCGTAGTGATACTGCCTTGGAAACCCAAGGAGGGGTCACTATGAATAGGGTCCGACTTGATGGTAAACAACATAGGTAGGAATGAATTAATATCTTCATTAGATAAACTAAGACATAAGTAAAAATTTGACACAAAATAGGAATAAAATAAATATTCCAATGGTCATATTTTAGAGCTAAAAGGTACTTAGCTCCAACTTAGTTTAAAGTTAAAATAAATTCATGTTAATAAAGATTATTACCCAAAGGTATTTAAAAGCAGAGCCAAAATGGAACCAAAGTGTTTTGCCCTTCTATTCCCTATTATTTCTCATATGCCATACAACCCCACCTATCATTTGGAAAGAAGAGTTAAGCTTTTTCTTGATATTTTTACTCTTTATTAGGAGCTCTGGTGGTGTAGTGCCTAAGACATTTGACTGCTAACCAGAAGGCTGGCGGTTCAAACCAGCCACTCCTCAGAAGGCAGGTTGGGCAATCTACTTCTGTAGTGATACTGCCTCAGAAACCCAAGGAGAGTTCACTATGAGTTGGATCCAACTCAACAGCAGTGAGAGAGAGAGAGAGAGAGAGAGAGAGAGAGAGAGATGTATTCTTTAAATATAAATTAAAACACTAGTTGCTGTCAAGTTGATTCTGACTCATGCAATGCATGTGTGTTGAATAAAACTGTGCTCCACAGGGTCATCAATGGCTGTTTTTGTTCTCTAGTGCTACTCCAATTGAAGGTACCATGAGTGGGTGGCTTTAACAAGCAGGGATTTGTTTTCTTACAGTTTAGGAGGCTAGAAGTCCAAGTGCAAAGTATCAGCTCTAGGGGACTGCGTGGAAGCCACTCGTCATTGGGCTTCAGCTCTGCCTCTTGCTCCTGGCCCACTGAAGCTGGAGGGTTCTTTCAACTCAGACACCTGCTGGCTACTAAGGCTGACAAACCCAGGGTTGACAAACAAAATGGCACAGTCCCAAGATTATCAAACATCACAGGCCACTAGTTCAAGTCCAGAGACAACCCTAAGATCAGCAGGTAAAATTGCAGGCTGCTGAATGAAGACTCAGCTACATGCAGGATCCAAGCTGCCAAAAAACTGCAGAGACCTTTCTTAATGCTTCTTCTTACATATTGGAAGCAGATCACATCCTTAGGGCAGCTATTCAGCTGCTCCAGTAGATTCCACCATGGAGTTGATTATCAGCCTCTTTATTATGGGGAATAACTACATCCAGCTACCCAGTCACTCAAAACTAGACCCAGCCAAGTTGACACAAAACTTAACTACCACAATTCCACCCCTTGTCAACTTGGCATACATACACACCTTCACTGGGTGGCTCCAGTCCCCAAGTTTATCTGAGTGGCGCTCTCACCCCCTTGGTCTGGCAGGCCCCATTCCTCTGCCTCTTGGGCATGGCAGCCCTGCTCCCTCACTTTTCTGCTGCAGCTAGAGCCCCATACCACTGGCCCCTATAACTAGGCCTGGGCAAGCTGACTTACAACTTAGCTACTCTAATGGCTGATTTTTTGGATGTAAATAACTAGGCCTTTTTTCAGAAGTACATCTATGTGGCCTTGAACCACAGCAAACTGTCAGTTCGTAGCCTCAAGCACATTGTTTGCATCACTAGGGACACCTTGAATAAAAATGTTGCTGTTGTTAGTTGCCATCTAGTCAATGATTCCAACTTATGGCAACTCCATGTGCAGGAACTGCTCCATAGGGATTTCAAGGCTGTGATCTTTTGGAAGCAGATTTCCAAATATATTGGGCTGGGTTCTCTAGAGAAGGAAACCCAGTAAATCTTATATATAGAGAGAGAAATTTATCTTAGGAAAATGACTCACACAGTTATAAAGGCTGGCAAGTTCCAAGTTCTTGGATCAAACGTCAAGCTGGAGGCACTTCCCAACTTATGCAGCTGCAGTGGCTGACCAGCTCTGACTTTGGTAGATTGAATCCAAGATCAGGCAGAATGGTGGATTGTTCACTCATGGACAGTTGTAGGAAGGACAATAGGATCCAGATTCACAGAAGGTTCTCTAATTTTCCCATGATGTCCATATATACACTGGAAGCAGTCCACACCCTTTAGAGAACTCCCTTTCAATGGATTGGCCACTCAAAGCCTATATATCAGATCTCATCATGGGAATAGCCACATCACAACTACTCAAACCACTCAGAATTGTGGTCCAGCCCAGTTGACACACAACCCAAACTATCACACCAGGCACATCTTGAGGCTGCTCTGGGTGAGATGAACTGCCAACCTTTAGTCTAGTCATTGAGCACCTAATCATTTGTGTAACTCAGAGAACCCTTGAATATAAATATAAATAAACAATTCCAAACATCCAATTTCACACAAAACCAACTTACCAAACATTTTCTATGTGCAAGATATTATATAAGATACTAAAAACTGTTGCAACGCTGACCAAAATATTGCTTGTGCCCTCAAGGAACTATGATCTAATAGTAATCTAATAACTTTGTCCTGCTTTACTTGAGTAAAACAGATATCCAGGTTTATTTCAGGCTTTCATTTGAATTTTTACAAAGTTTTTCAAACAGGAATTGATTCTTTTTTAGATTTACAAGCTTTTAACAGGCTTCTATAATCTTTCCTGAGCTGTAACATTATTTTTGGACTGATCCTGTCCTTTGAACTAAGCATTCCTCTTTTCCCTTGCAAATTTGGAAGTCAATTTACAGGAGCCACACCTGAATGAATTCCTAATGACCTATTTTAACTATTGTGAATTTGCCTTAAGTAGTGTGATTAACCTCTCTTGGTAAAGATCTTTTTCTAAATATAGAGCAGAGTTATTTTAATGAGAAGAAGCCCCTCTGGATGCCCAAGTTCTCCCTGAGTCAGTGAGGATAGGATGGGGAGGACATACAGAAGTCACCAAAAGAAATGTTTCAGAAATAGTTTCGCCTATTTTAATGGATTCTCAAATAAACCCACACACTCCCGATGAAGGAACAAATGGGTTTTTAAGTAGAGATGGGAGATAAAGAGCTTCCATTGATAATAACCCCCAATTTTTTTTAACTTATTTATAGAAAGAAACTGTATTAGAGAAGAGACAAGGAAGCAACTAAAGATAAAGGGTATGAATATTTTAAATTCTATCATTGACATATTGAAAATAAATCAAAAGCAGGAGTCAAATGCCTCCCATGGTCTATAACACATTATGTGTCTTATGTCTACTAAGAGTCAAAGAGTAACAGAAGTCAGTGAGGATAATGATATTTAAGCTAGGCTCTTCAGAGGGAGAGTATTTAGATATTGACGTTTAAGCAAGTGACAATTAAGAGCATGCAATGCTCAGCCCACCCACTGCCATTGAATCAATTCTAACACATGGCTACCCTATAGGACAGAGTAGAACTCCCAAGGTTGCAAATCTTTACAGAAGCAGGCTGCTTCATCCTTCTCCCCCAGAGTGGCTAGTGGGTTCAACCACTAATCTTTTGGTTAGCAGAGGAATGTCTTGACCACTGCCTCATCAGAGCTCCTTCACAATGCTAAGCAGAGCTATAAAAATCAAAAGGGCTGAGAGTATGACTAAGTTCAGTGAAGAGTCAAGCCTTCTTACCTAGTGACCTTCAAATGATGTGTTGAGACATATTTGTGCCATTTGGGACTTAGAGTCCAACAACCCTCCCTGTGTGGTCCAAAAACATCTGGCATGAAATTCCAATTGCTCCAGACCAGATTGCTTAATGTAAAGTTGCACAGTCAGTGTCTCAAATTAGGCCAGGACCAATGTCACAGTGGTGCTTTATCTTCTGGGCAACTAACACAGTGCAGCTGTTTTTCCCTTCCATCTAGATATCTCATGTCAGGATGGCCTCTGGAAGAGCCAGGCCTCTCTTGTACAAAGTCGAAGATTGAGAATCAGACATTCAATCATGTGTTCTTGTTGTTAGGTACCATAGATTTGGCTCCAATTCACAGTGACCCCATATACAACAGAACAAAACACTGCTCGATCCTGTTCCAGCCTCAAAATACTTGCTGTACCTGAGCCCATCGTTGAAGCCACTGTGTTAATCCATCTCATTGAGGGCCTTCCCCTCTTTCATTGGCCCTTCACTTTACCAAGGATGATATCTTCCTCCAGGGAATGGTCTTTTCTGACAACATGACAAATGTAGGTCAAACGAAGTCTGACCATTCTCACTTCCAGGAACATTCTGGCTGCACTTCTTCCAGGACATATTTGTAAGTTCTTTTGGCAGTCCATGGTATTTTCAGCGTTCTTTGCCAACACCACAACTCAAAAGTATCAACTCTTCTTTGGTCTTCATTATTCATTGTCCAGCTCTTACAAGTATATGAGGTGATTGAAAGTACCATTGCTTGGATTAGGCACACCTTAGTCTTCAGAGTGACATTTTTCCTCTTCAGCAATTTAACCAGGTCGTTTGCAGCAGATCTGCACAGTGCAATACGTCTTTTGATGTCTTGACTGCTGCTTCCATGGGTGTTGATTGTGGAACCAAATAATATGAAATCTTTGACAACTTCAATCTTTTCTTCATTTATCATAATACTGCTAATAGGCCCAGTTGTGAGGATTTTCATTTTCTTTGTGTTGAGATGTAATCCATACTACAGACTGCAGTTTTTAATCTTCATCAGTAAGTGCTTCAAATCATCCTCACTTTCAGCAAGCAATGTTGTGTCATCTGCATATCGGACATTGTTAATGAGTCTTCCTCCAATACTGATGCCACACACTTCTTCATATAGTCCAGCTTCTCAGATTTCAAGTATGGTGAAAGGATACAACCCTGACACACTGCCTTCCTGGTTTTAAACCATGCAGTATCCCCTTGTTCTGTTCAAATGAAAGTCAGCTGGTCTATGAATAGGTTTCTCATGAGCACAATTGTGTGTTCTCGAATTCTCATTTTTTTCAATGTTATCCATAATTTGTTATGATCCACACAATTGAATGCTTTTGCATAGTCAATAAAACACAAGTAAACATCTTTCTGGTATTCTTTGCTTTGAGCGAGCCATCTAACATCAGCAATGGTGTCTTGTTCCACGTACTCTTCTGAATCCAGCTTGCATTTCTGGAAGTTCTCTGTCAATATACTGCTGGACCCGTTTTTTAATTATCTTAAGCAAGATTTTACTTGTGTGTGATAATAATGATATTGTCCAATAATTTCCCCATTCTGTGGGATCAGCTTTCTTTGGAATGGGTAGATATTCCAGTCAACTGGCCAAGTAGCTGTCTTCCAAATCTCTTGGCATAGACAAATGAATGTCTCCAGTGTGGCATCTGTTTGTTGAAGCATCTCAATGGGTATTCTGTCAATTCCTTCAGTGCAGCTTTGACTCCAACCTTCAGTAGCATTGGTTCTTGATCAGATGCCACCTCCTGAAATAGACAAACATTGACCAATTAGTTTTGATACAGTGACTCTGTGTATTCCTTCCATCTTCTTTTGATGTTTCCTGCATCGTTCAATATTTTGCACATAGAATCTTTCAATATTGAAACTTGAGGCTTGATTTTTTTCCTCAGTTTCTTCAACTTGAGAAATGCTGAGAATGTTTTTCCCTTTTGGTTTTCTAACTCCAAGTCTTTGCATGTTTCATTACAATAATTGATTTTGTCTTCTTGAGCTACTCTTTGAAATCTTCTGTTCAGCTCTTTACCTTATCAACTCTTCCATTTGCTTTAGCTACTCTCCATTCAAGGGCAAGTTTCAGAGTCTCTTCTGACATCCATTTTGGTCTTTTCTTCCTTTTCTGTCTTTTTAATGACCTTTTGCTTTCTTCATGGATGATGTTCTTGGTGTCATCCCACAATCCCTCTGGTTTTTGGTCATTGGTGTTCAATGCATCAAATCAATTCTTTAGATAGTCTCTAAATTCAGGAGGCATATAATCAAGGTCATATTTTGGGCCTTGTGGACTTGTCTTAATTGTCTTCAGCTTCAACTTGAACTTGCATATGAGCAGTTGATGTTCTGTTCCACAGTCAGTTCTTGACCTTGTTTTGGTTGAAGATATTGAGCTCCTCCATTGTCTCTTGTCGCAGATGTAGTCAATCTGATTTCCATGTACTCCATCTGGTGAAGTCTACATGTATAGCTGCCATTTATATTATTGAAAAATGGTATTTGCAATGAATAAGTCATTTGTCTTGCAAAATTCTATCATGGGATCTCCAATCTTATTTCTATCACCAAGACCCTATTTTCCAACTAGCAGTGATTCTTCTTTGTTTCCAGTTTTTGCATTTCCATCACCAGTGATAATCAACATATCTTGATTGCATGTTTGGTCAATTTCAGACTGCAGAAGCTGATAAAAATCTTCAATTTCCTCATCTTTAGCTTTGGTGGTTGGTGCTTAAATTTGAATAATAGTAGCATTAACTAGTCTTCCTTGTAGGAATGTGGATATTATCCTATCACTGACAGCAGTGCTTCAGGATAGATCTTGAGACATTCTTTGTGACTATGAATGCCACACCATTCCTCTTCAATTTGTCACTCCTGGCATAGTAGATCATATGGTTGTCTGATTAAAAATAGCCAAAAACAGTCCATTTCAGCTCACTAATACTTAGGATATTAATCTTTATGCATTCCATTTCATTTTTTACAACTGTCAATTTTCTTAGATTTATATTTCGTACATTCAATGTTCCAATTATTAATGGATGTCTGCAGGTGTTTCTTCTCATTTTATGTCATGTCACTTCTGTAAATGGAGGTCCCAAAAGCTTTACTCCATCCACATCATCAAGGTTGGCTCTACTCTGAGGAGGCAGCTCTTCCCCAGTCTTATTCTGAGTGCCTGATCTTCTGGCACTGTATTAGACAATGTTTCACTGCTATTCATAAGATTTTCTCTGGCCAATTCATTGAGAAGTGGATGACCCTTTCTTCTGAGTGTTTCTTAATCTGGAAGATCTGCTGAAAACTGTCCATGATGGGTAACAGTGATGGTATTCAAAACACTGGTGGCACAGCCTCACAGCAACACACAAGCCACACAGTACAAAAAACTGACAGATGGGTGGTGTCTGTTGTGCACTGAACATTTATTGAGCACCTGTATTTGGGAGGCCAAGAGCAGAGCAATGAGGTAACAGGAGATATGAGACACATCCTGGTTCTTAAGCCAGTCACTCAAAAACTAAAACTCACTGCTATTGAGTAGATTGTGACTCATAGTGACCCCCTTGGGTTTCTGAGGTGGTAAATCTTTACAGAAGTAGATTGCCCAGTCTTCCTTCCACAGAGTGGCTGAGGGGTTCAAACCACCAGCCTTCTGGGTAGTGCCTTAGGCACTATGCCACCAGAGCTCCTTAAGCCAGTCACAGCTGGTCTCAATGACTGCAAATACAAAATTCTAGGACAGAACTTTCTCTAAATATTCTATTCCATTGTCAGATGACATGTCTTGACTTTAAATTTATAAAATAGAGTCCCTGTATAGTTCCTAAAGAACAGGAAAAGTTGGGGCTCTTGACATTTTAGCATGTGGTAATTAGAACTTAGAGAAGTGAGGTAGAGAAGTAACCCTAATACTTTTAAAGATAAGATTGCATGGAATTCAAAAGGCCTTGGTGACAAAAGGTAACCAAGAATCATGAGATTTCAGATGGTATGAAATAAACTTCTTTCCTTCCTTGGACTAAATAAATGAGGAAACATGTAATAGAGTTACTTGACTGCATGATTCCAGGGGTACAATTTACATTATAGTCTAAATCAATGACATCCCTAGACTTGTGCTGTGTACAGCATGTATATTGACTGTATGCAGAAGCTCTCTATGAATGCAAATAATACATTATGAACTGTCAGCCACCATTACCTTAAAGCATAGGACCAAGCTGCCTTGAATCAGAAATCTTAGCACTAATAAAGATTTACTATGTGGAAAGTTCTTGACTAAATGCTTTGCTTTCATTTTCTTATTTAAACTTCAAAACAATCCATAGGGTAGGTAGTATTATTTGTCCATTTGAAGTAATGTGTCCAAAATGACAGCTAGTAATCAAAGCATGAACTCTAAAACAAGCCTGTCTATACTATCTCCTGTTTCTTATTCTTTCATGATTTTATAATGAGAAAATATTAATTGCCTGTCTAATATGCAGCTGGCAGTATTCTAGCAGTATACAAGGCAGAAGACATTCCTGTCCATGGGTTCTTACGTTCTAATGGAGAATACAAATAAAGCAAAGATGTCTCCTATGTTTTGCCCAAAGCTGGTGATGTTGGTGCATTGCGCTGACTCAGGGAAGAGTAGAGAGAGTCACAGGTTTGGATAGAGGGTAGAATCAATCTTTCATTTTACTTGCATTAAGTTTAAGGCCTTCAAGTGGAGATGAGTAGATATCTGGAATAATAAGGGCATCAAAGGCTAGTGGTTTAAATTTGGATGTCAATCAATGTAGAGATTGTAAAGTTATCAATTGAAAGTCATAAAAGTCGAGATTTAAATTTGGAAGTCATCAATGTAGAGTCATCAATGCATTCAGTTCCAAGGGACTGGATGAATCCCCTTCGGGATATCCCCCCAGAGAGCTTCAACATTGAGAGGAGGAGAAGCCAAGGGCCACAGAAAAGGAGAGGAGAAAATTAGAAGAGACATCCAATAGAGTCCTTTTCCTTATCTTGAAAATGAGAGGGAAAAATAACGCCTGTCTTGACCATTCAGGGAAGTCACAAAGCTCGAAAGAGTTACTGTGGGTAGATGTGAGGCATTGTTACTGAGAAAAAGAAAACTGATATTTTTAAAAAGATTAACTCACTTCTGACATGTACTAAATTTATTAATTTCTGGCAAGTCATTTTTCCTCTTTGAATCTTCATAAATCAGTAAAGTCATACTGGCCTCACAGCAGTTTTTTAAAATTTCCTATAGATTAAATGAAATAATATACATTAAGCACTTAACAGATTAACTAGTTTACTATGTTAAGGGCTTAAAATGTGGTGGCTCACAGATGCCTCATTGGCATCATGGCATAGTGGAAAGAACCTGGGCTTTGACCTTGAATAGAATTTATTTATATCCCAACTCCAAGGAGCTCTGGTAGCATAAAGCCTAAGGTAACTGACTTCTAACCAGAAGGTTGGTGCTTCAAACCCACAGCCACTCCATGGGAGCAGGACTGGGCAATCTACTTCCATAAAGATTTACTGCTTCAGAAACCCAATGGGAGTTGCTATGAGTTGGAATCAACTTGACAGCAGTGTGTTTGGTTTTGGTATTATATTCCAACTCTGCAGACATACTGGTAATGTGATCTTCAGAAAATTACTGAACATCTCTGAATCTGCTTCTTTGTCTGAAAAAAATGAAAAATAATATCTACTACTTGGTGGGCAAATAAAGATTAGAATCATAGGTGCAAACTACCTGGTAAATGGAAACCAATGAAAAATTTATGGTATTTATTATATTTCTAATCAATATTATTACTTTGGACATGTCATCAGGAGGGACCAATCACTGAGAAGGTCCTGTTTGGTGAAGTAGAAGGTAAGGGAAAAAGAGGGAGACCCTCCATGAGATGGATAATAACAGTGTGGCTGCAATAATGGGCTGAAACTTAGCAACAGCTGTGAGGATGGCATGGGACTCAGCGATGTTTTGATTTGTTATACAATAGATCACTACACAGCACCTAATAACAAAATTGCTTAAGCCACATGGTTAGAATACAGCAGAATGCAGGATCCAAATTTCATTGTTTGGTCTCTATGCAGTGCTCTTTCCCCTATTGATCAATAGCACTCTCCAAGCAGCCCATTTGCCATCTTTAATGATATGAATAATACTTTGCCCAGAATTCTAGCATCACTCCAACTCCCCACCATAAGTCCACAGTAATTCACATCTATGATCTAATGGTTTCACAATGCCTTGGTGTTCAAAATAGCAGCCCTGGCAGGGAAAACAAAATCTTGGCTTCTCCATTAGGATTGTAAAGGTAAAAACAAAACCCTTTTCTTTGATTTCACTGACTAGCTAACTAGCAGAAAAGAAGAGAGGACTGAATTTCCATATTTACCCATGAAGAGGCCGTGCTTTTACATCTACGAAACCTATATTTTAGGATTTAAAAAAAATATTTGGAGTCCTCAGATGCAAACTTAGTTGCATATTTGGCCCATCTCTGTTTTGATATTAAAAATTGGTGAGAAAAGAACAGCTATTATGTGTAAATATTATCATTATTTTCAGCAAAAATTCTTTGAGAACCTCAGATGAAAGATGTTTATATGGAGTGTAGACTATGGTTCTTCTACGATTAGCTATATTATATTCCAACATCACTTAGTCAAGTGTGTGAATAATATTACTAACCATAGATATTGAATTTTATATTTACATTTCCAAGGTTTTATTGTTATATGAATATTATTCAAATAGTTTTCTCTAGCCAAGTACTGTGTGTTTACTTTGAATAACAGACCTTCACTTGAAACAAATACTATTAAAATGGCTCCCACATAAGGAAATAAAAAGAAGTGAGATGAAGTTGACTGGTTATACACATATACACTGAGCATGAAATGAAACATGAGGAAGAAATATAAAGCTTTCAAAGGAGATAAACTACAGTTTGAGTGGTAGATGTAATAAAGCAAGGAATCAGAAACAAATTCTCTATGAATTAAACTAAGGTACATTTATAAGATTCTTACTGGAGCCTACATCCATCTGGTAGGCACTCTGAACGAGTCCCAAAAGGTGTCATTTTTACCCTCAAAGAGTTTTCTGGCCAGCTTAGCAAGCAGGGTACACACACACATACACATACACAATACTTATGAAACAATAGAGAAAAACATGCCAATTATGTAGGGGGAAAAAATAGTTAGTTAAAGATTAGCTCTGTAATAGAGCCAAGAAAGCAATCTACGTAGATAAGTGACTATAAGAGTGTGTATGTGTGTGCATTATGTATGAGTGTTTAGGTATGTGTCATCACATTTGATTTATTTACTCTTTTGAACTAATTGAGAATCTTTGGGAACAGTCAAACTATCCTTGTGTGGATTGCACAGATCAGTGCAAGATCATGATAGCTGCTAGATTCTCTGTAATGTTGCCTCAGAGAAATGCACCAGGTGCTAGACATGTTTTCAAGGATTCTTCTTGGCTCAGTCAAGCCAATTAAATATGTTACAGTGGACACACCATGAGAAATGCTTGAATCTCTTCAGGTTTATATGTGTATGATCAAATAGACAAGAGAAAGATGTTCTTTTGGAAATCCCATTGCATATACCTGAGAAAAAAAAATCAGAATTTTAGGAATTAAGAATTCCAATTCACAATCAATGTGACTCCGAAGACCTTTTGAAGGCGAGGGATGAAGCAGTACATCAGACCTTCTGGGGAGGCTGAGCAGTCTTAGAACACAACTAAGATGGGGAAGGAAGAGCTCTGGTTCCATCCATGAAATCTGGGGAATTTGTGAAGGCTGCTTCCCTTTGGCTTCTCACTACCACCTACCATGTTGCCAGCAGGACTGCAAATGACCAGGCTCCCTTCCCAGTCTTCACGGAATGTCTCGTACAGGTAATTCCATCAACTTTGGAATGTTTCTAGGGTACTAGAGTCTGATAATTTTTCCATAATGAAAATGCCAGAGATGCACACCAGTGTCCCTGAAGATGAGCTACAATTCTCTGTACAATATATGACTTCCAACCAGACCCTGAAACCATTTCCTCTGTGAATTCTAATAATGTTTAAGGTGTCAGATGATTTATTCTTCTTCCTGAATATCCAATATTATAATTTAATATACTTCAAATTTGCCTTTTTAACTGCCATAAAAATATAAGTTTTTCAAGGACATGCACTATATTGATTACTTCTTTTTATTTCCTGGGGACCCTAACATGGTCCTTTCAATTACATCTTTTAGATGTCTTCATGGTACCTGTTAAGTGAACCCTGAATAATTATTGAAGTAAGACTGTCACATATTGGTTAGTACATGAGTATTGTGGGTTGAATTGTGTCCTCCAAAAAAGCTATGCTAGAATCTTAAACTCTGATACTCATGAATGTGATCTTATTTGAAAATAAAGTCTTTGCAGATGTACTCAAGTTAAGACGAGGGCCTACTGGATTAGGATGGGTCCTAAATCCAATGACTGGTATCATTAAGAAAGGCAATCAGAAGACACAGGTCATGGAGATACACAGGGAGAACACTATACGACACTGTAGGCAGATATCAGTGTGATGCATCCACAAGCCAAGAAATGCCAAAGATTGCTAGCCACCACCAGAATCTAGGAGAGTGAGAGAGAACAGATTCTCCCTCAGAGCCTCCAAAAGAAATCAACTCTGACAACACCTTGATTTTGTATTCCTGGTTTCCAGAACTTCAAGAGAATAAATTCTTTTTGTTTTATTTAGCTGTGGTTATTTGTTACAGGAGCCCTAGAAAACTAATGCAGTAAGTAGCCAAGATCTTCTCTAACGTCAGAGCCAGAACTGAAGACAGCTATGTGAACCACGCTTCTCAAGCAGTAGTAACTTTGATAGAAAAGCAGCCCAAAAGCCACAGTGGAAGACACTGATTGACTGTTCAATAAACCTCATTGAGTGTCTTCTAAGTTCCAGGCCTAAGCTAAGCATTGGTGATAAAAATGCGCTGTGAATATCAGGCCACATCTGGTCTCTGAAATGTGTTGAAACTGGTCATGACAAAGCAGTCATAAATACACAGACTGAAGCTTCTCTGGACCCATCTACAAAGCCAGGGAATTATTGCTTTGCCACCCCAAATCTATAAAATGTTTCAGATGATTCTCTAGCTGAGTAGATACTCCTAAACCCAAGACCATCACTGTTTGAAAAGAGCAAATAGAAAGTGATAAGCACCCAAAACAGCACAGCCAATTCTGTGGCTGGCCCTGTTCACAGATGTGCAACAATGAAGACTCAGCTCTGGCCTGTGAGTTGTCTTTAAGTATGTTACCTAAGACCAGAAATCGTATTTAGTTAGCAAAATTTCCCATTGCATCTTTAGGAAAGGCAAAATTTGTCCATTCTGAAATTTTATTCAAAAGCAGTACAGTTTTGTTGAACCTTATATACATTTAGAAAAATCTGAGCCAAATTCTGGGTGTTCCTGGGAGAAATTATGAATGAATGTACCCCTCTCATGACTAGACACTGGCACTTTCGTGCAGAAACCATGCAACACCTGACAATTTCTTTTGATTTGGATTTAACCGGGGGGTGGGGGGAGCTCGCTCTTTGTGCAAGTTGATTGGTTTAGTCTGAGTCTCAACAAAATTCTTGGGGTACAAACCCATTCTATCTGTAGCCCAACAAAGATCTGCTAAGCTCCTTGCAAACTGGGTTCTATGCACACACTTCTGATATCTCCTAGTATTTCTCTGATAAACCCAGTCCAATGAATCAAGTGCATAATGGATTTGAAATGACATATAAAAGACACTGGAAAACATCACATAACTACAAGAATAATTTTATTTATAAATTTAGTTCTAACAGTTAGTTATAGGGAAATATAACAGATGTCTCATTTCTAGAGAGAAGAGGTGTACAATAAAAGATAGCTTAACCATTAATCCTCTGGAATAACTTATTGTCTACAAGCTAATACTCCACTACATACAAACAGATAGGTTTATGCTGTAAGACCCACATGACGTCTTTGTATATTTCAGAGCTACTCTAGGTATAATGTTTGAATCGGTGAGTCTTGTAAACACATAAAATCAAAGTTAGTGCTACATGTCAGAAAACATGGCTGTATGATTCTAAAACTTTGTTTTAAAGACAGAAATCAGGGACACCAGATTTCCAGAAGGTGCACAAAACTTCCTTTCTCAGAAGGTGCACAAAACCCCATTTAAGACACTATATATTTGTTCTATTTTATTTTATAAGCATGTACATACTGTGCCAGGTCCTATTCTAGGTGCAAGGAATACAAAACTGTCTAAGACAAGGACCCGCCCTTGAGATAAATGTGAAAGTGGCTATGTATGTATGACAGAGATTATACAATAGCCTTGGTCTGATTCTCAAGCACAACAGCCCTCCCCACAGTGGATGTCTTTACCCCACCTCTAGGCTCAGATCTGTCTACATCCCCCCCTATTTTGTTCTCAGGATCAATTTTGACCAGACAAAAAAAGGCTGGAACATTCAGTGGTGGCTCTCAATCCTCCTAAGGAAAGATTCAATATGACTTCTATTAGTAATATCTGGTACAATGCTCATTTCTTTACAAACATTATTTGTTTGAATCCACACAATAATCCAGAAAGGTGTTTTGTTTGTTTGTTTGTTTTTGTTTTTGTTTTTTTACAGAAAGGCAGACTGCTACATGAAGCACCTGATTTGGATGTGTCTGTAATCCTGGAAATGTGACTGCCCTACATACATTTTCCTATAAGTGGACCTTGAGAGATTGTTTGCAGGTTCTAGCAGGAGAGCACAGCTACTCATATGCCACTGACAAAAGGAGGGTCCTCCTCTATTGGGGAAGGTTGCCCCCTTTAACCAAGCACACAACTTCAGGAGGGATGCACATGGAGCAGTGAAGGAGGAAAAGAACACCTGCCTGGCCTGCCAGATCAGCCAAATCCACCCTGGCCATCAGTGGGGGAGCAGATGTCGCAGCCAGATCGCCCTCACATACCTAGCAAAATATTACAGAAGCCATTTTATAGAAGCACAAACAGAGGATCTGAGAAGTTACAAAATTGTCTCCCATATCATTCAGTCAAGTAAATGACAGAGCAAGGATTTGGGCTAGGCCTGTGTGACTCCAAAACCTATTCTTCAAGAAACTCAGGCCTAACACTAAGTCCCAACACTTGGCTCAGGATACTTACTTTCAGTTCTCATTGATGTTATCTCACTTTTTACCGACTTCACCTTCCATAATCATTAGTCCAAGTTCCCCATTATTGTCATGCCTCCCCTCCCCCTTGCCCACCCATCATAACAGAATATTTTTCTGATATAGACACACCCTTAAGGAGCTCTGATGGTGTAGTGGTTAAAGCATTTGGCTGCTAACTAAAACGTTTGTGGTTCAAACACACCAGCCACTCTGCAGAAGAAAGATGAGGAAATATGCTTCCATAATGATTTATAGCCTTGGAAACCCGATGGGTGTCACTGTGAGTCAGAATCAACTCTATCGTAGAGAGTTTGGTTTCTTGGTTAGCCATACCTTTGGGACGTCTTTCTGCCAGAATACAGCATTCCCAGCTCTTGTCCATGCTGGTAAGGAAATCCAGTTTCGATTTTAGCGTCACCCCTAGCTAGCTGACTGGACATATTTGAACAATTGTGATCATATGGTTTTGGGAGTCATGATTTCAAAAACCACCCTCCTCCTTTCTTCACTGATATTTTAGAATCAAGAATACTATGATCTCTATATATTTGCCTTTTCTTGTCTTTCTTTCTTCCTTTTTTTTTTCTTCTCTGCTAAACCTATACATTGTTGACGGTGTAGTCCCATTCACCTACCCGGATCTGTTCAGCTTGCCTTTCTGCCTATATACCCACTCACAGATTTGTTTGTTATTACTAATAGTGCCTGATGTGTGTGTAATAGCATTTCCCTTCATTGTCTGTAACTCTTATGCACCTCACCATGCCTTCCTTTGCCTTAGTGATGCTGTGCTGATCACCTTCTTATTGTATAGTATCTTTCCCTCCAGCCAAATTAATATATCTATTATCTAGTGATTTTCCCTCCTTTCCCCTCTCATCCCATGAAACCATCAGAGAATGTTTATTTATGTGTGTAAACCTTCCCTTTTTATAAAAGTAGACACATATATTATGTGTCCTTTTGTGGTTGACTTATTGTACGCAGCACAATGTCCTCCAGGTTCATCCATGCAATGACATGTTTCACAGGTTCTTTGTTATTCTTTACTGTTGCATGTTTTTAAGGTTGTCTTTTCATATACATGAGGTCATATGTTATTTGTGCTTTTGTGATTAACTTATTTCATTCAACATTAATGTCTTCAAGCTCCTTCCATATTGTAGCATGTATTAAGACTTCATTTCTCCTACTGGCTGTGTAGTATTCCATTGTATGTATGCACCATGTTTTGTTTATCCTTTTATATCTGTTGATAGTAACTTGTTCCCACCTTTTGGCCATTGTGAATAATGTTGCTGTGAATATAGGTGTACACATCTCTGAGTCTCTGCTTTCAAGTCTTTAGGGGTATATACTTAGTAATGGAATGGCTAGGTCATATGGTAGTTCTATTTCTAGTTTTTTGAGCAAACACAGCACTCTTTTCCACAATTGTTGTACCATTTTGTATTCCCACTAGCAATGCATAAGGGTTCCAATTTCCCCATTTCCTTACCAATATTTGCTTTTAGTTTTGCTTTTTATTTTAGTCATCCTAAAACCAAACCAAACAAAACTCACTGTGGTGGAGTAGATTTGACCCATAGTGTCCCCTCCTTGGGTTTCTCAGGTGATATCTCTATGGAAGTAGATTGCCTAATCTTCCTTCTGAGGCATGGCTGATGGGTTTGAACTGCCAGTCCTCTGGTTAGTAGTCAAATGCCTTAGGCACTACGCCATCAGAGCTCCCTTAGCCATTCTCAAACCAAAACCAACTCACTGCCATCAAGTCAGATCCGACTCCTTGTGACCCCTCCTTGGGTTTCAGAGGCAATATCACTACGGAAGTAGATTGCCCAACCTTCCTTTCAAGGAGTGGCTGGTGGGTTTGAACCACCAGCCTTCTCGTGTGGAAGTGAAATGGCATCACATTGTGATTTTCATTTGCATCTCTCTGATTGTTAATGACGATGAGCAACTTTTCATGTGTTTCGTGGCTATTTGAAAGTCTTCTTTGGTGAAATTTCTGTTTAAGTCCTTTGCCCTTTTATGTTTGGGTCATTTGTCCTTTTATTGTTAAGTTGTCAACGTTTTATTATATATTTGGGTTATTAGATTCTTTTCAGTTAAATAGTTTCTGAAGATATTCTCACTGCTGGTAGCTGTTTTTTTTTTTTTTTTTCACTTTTTTTGGTAAAGTTTTATGAGGGGGGGCTGCTTTGGTGGTGTAGTGCCTACGGCATTTGACTACTAACCAAAAGGCTGGAGGTTCAAACCCACCAGCCACTCCTCAGAACGAAGGTTGGGCAATCTACTTCCGTAGTGATACTGCCTAGGAAACCCAAGGAAGGGTCTCTATGAGTTGGATCTGACTTGACGGCAGTGAGTGTGATTTTTTTGGTCTGTTTTATAAACACAAGTTTTTAATTTTTGTGAGATTCCATTTATTTATTTTATCTTTCACTGTTTGTGCTTTTGTGATTATATTGGATAATCCACTGTTAAAAGCTACAACTGACAGTATTGCCCCTGCATTTTCTTCCTCCCAGGGGTGGGATGAAGGAGAAAAAGGGATTTGAAGTTTTTAAATCTCTTAGAGCACATTATGTATGAATGCATGCATTCAACTAATTGTTTTGTTTAAAATGCAATCCTGCATTTAGAAGGAAAAATAATTGTTTCAATATATTTAGTTCTTCCTCCCTTTGCCCCTTATCCCCTTCCCCAAAATCAACCAAAATGGCAATACAGTTATGCATCTCTTAACATCCACATTGCTTTTGCTGAACTAGAACATTAAGTGATTTGAACGTTGTGTGAACACTATATCATATAGAGGCAGTCTCCGGATTATGAATGATTTCTATTTCTAAGTCTGTCTTTAAGGGGAATTTGTATGTTAGGTTGCAATAGTTAGATATTGTGTGCATATCTAACTTCATTAGTCAAATGTTTGTCTAAGTATGTACTATATAGTGTACCTATCTATGCATTAAAAACATTAAAGAAACACTTCAAGATACAGTGGAACACCTTTAATATAATAATACAGTAATAATAATAATGTTTTGGTGCATGCTGCAAGGTAGTGCCCATTTGCTATTGCAAACCATGTATACACCTTGAATTTTTAATACATTAGCTTTATAGAGGTTGGCACCCTGGACTCATATTCTGTCATATGTTGCCCTAACGGACATTATGTGGCACATGACTGTATTGCAAAATAAAACAAAGAAATCAACCTACAATCTAAAATAATTCTGACTTAGATTAATGGTCTCACTGCTAAAATCTACCCAAAGCCCCTTGTAAGTGGTAGGTAGGCCCGCCATGATTTCCTATTTCATTTGCATGTAAAAAGCTCTTCTCTTTCAAGGATCCCTGAGAGCTTTGTGGACACTAGCATTTATTATTTCCATTTTACAGCAGAAAAAGCAAATGTCCGGAGGTTAAGCATCTGCAAAGAGCCACAGGGTTACACATTGCAAGTTCTCCGAGGAGGCCTTAAAAAGCCTTATTTCCAAAGCAGAGCTCTATCCACTTAGCCATCCTGCCTCTTATTAAGATGACACCTCTCATCAAGTGGAGCATGATCACTAAAAATCCTTTCCCTTTATGATGTTAACTACCCTCATGCATTACAAGCCTAATACTTCACAAAGACTGGGAAGTGAATTAGACATTTTATTTAAATGCTACTTAACTAAATGTTAAAAAGTATAATTTTCTCTTACAGAGTAAGAACCAACGAGACTAATTTGGTGGAGCTGTTAAATTTTACAAAGCCTGAGTCTCAATTTTCAAAAAATATTGTACATTTATTTATTGAAGTGAATGAAACATTTGCTATAAAACTATTCAACGGAAAGTTTTTAACAAAGCATAATTTGCTTTTCATTTACAGAACAATGGAAAGTAGAAGGAAATCTCCTCCAAGGTATTAGAATCATGTACAGTTTCATATTTGACTAAAAAATTATTTCCCCAGCCTGTTTTCTCAACACTAAGGATATGCAGAAAAGTATCACTTGCATTCATCATGAAAATTACAGAAAAATGACTGAAATGACTGAGAACATTATTAAATAAAACATATACTTATTATCTGTCTTTTTTGTCTCTTTTATTCTGTAGTTTACAGAACACTGACTCTTTCTTACTAGACCTCCTACTCAGAAATTAAATTTCACTCTCCTCCCAAATGTGGTAAATCAAAGCACTCCTACACAACTTTGTCTGGGGCATTTGAGGGTGAAATTCATACCCCAGCTGTGAGTCCAAGCTCTCACCAACAACCACAGGGAATGCACCTTGGATTTAAGTGTGGCAAAGAAGGTGGTGGGAGGCTTTCTCCTCCCCCAGCAGATGGTTAGAAGAATCTGAGGTGCTTTGTTCCAGGTGCATTGAGTTTCAGAATGAGGATGGGGCCCATTTCTCCTTATCTGATTACTATACATGAACACCATGTTTCAACCCAGGAGGATAAGCAATGAATATACGCCCTGATACATTCAATGCAATAGTGTGGAATTGGGAAAAAATGAAAAATTGTGTACTTGTTACCATGAACCATTCATATTCAGATCCAAAACCAGTGAACTGAGCTTGACACACTTAGGCACTTACCACCATATATTCTAGGAAAGCCTATCAGAGAACCCCAGCCCCCTTGTCCAATACCAGTATAAATGTAACAGGCAGCCTGGAATCAGAAAGGAAACTAATACAACTAAAATATCTTTTGTAGTGGAGTACAATAGAGCAAGCAGTATAAACATGCACATGCATGTGTGTGTCCATGTGCATATGTGTGTTGTGGAAAACTCATCAGTTCCAGAGAGCATGATGATTTCCCCATAGGTTCATGGGAAGGGATGGAGGTGTATTACTGACTTCAGTGAACATAGGTTTCCAAGGTGAGCTCTCAGGGGTCAGGCACAGGACCCAATTTACAGCAGTGGGTGCTGTCAAGGGAAAACAGGATGGGGCCAGGAACCAGAGAACAGATACACTCAGAGGAAGCTGGCTGAGCTCTTAAGAAAGGTCTCAGCAGAAGACAACAGATGAAGGCTTTTGCAAGAGATTAGGATTCCATTCAATACTATGCTTGTTGAGTAAAATTCTGGACCAGTGTTTTATTCCCTATTGTTTTTCCAGCCATAGAGTAGGCATAAAATGGATGTTTGTGCTATGAATGAATGAATGAAGGAAAAATGACACAATCAGCATAGCTCCATATTTCCACAATCAGCAGAAGACTAGGGATATTCAACTGTAGGCTAAAGGTACTCCAAACCAGAATTTGTCTATTAGGTACCTAATCCTAATTGAAGGGCAAACTTGGGGGAATAAGCATGAGACACAAAGCAGTTACAAGTAGATAAAAGTAAATATAGCATAGGCAAGTCTGCAAGGAAGGTAAGTAGGTAAATGTTTATATGTCCAGCAGGACAGTTTAGGTCCTGCAATCAGCATGCACTGTCAAAAGAAATCAGCAACCAAGAGGCCCTGGTGATAAGACCCTGAGCTGGTGGGTGAAGGAGTAGTGCATGGCCTTGGTATGTGACTGGACCTTCCTAGGTATGCATGGTTGTGAGAAGAAGAAGAAAAGAAAGAAAGGCTTTGGGACTTTTCTGTTTCATTACATATTCATTCAAACTTCAACTATTTATTAAGTGTCAATTTTGTATTAAAAACTGTGCTGGGCACCAGAGATACAAAAGGTCTATTTCATTTGTAAGGATATGTATTCACATGGAGAATATGAATGGACAGATACATATGTTCCTTCCAGTAGCCCGGCCATAAAAGCAGTAGCCACAAGCACAGTTCAATGGTGGGGATAGGATGGACAGAAGGATCATCTCAGACAGTGTGGAGGTAACTGTCAACCAGCCCCTCCCCTTCCATGAAGCCCTCTATCCAGACCCTCAAGAATCAGAAACATCCCTCCCTATCAGTCACTGCTCCAAGCTCAAAACAGTAGCTGAATGAGGAAGCAAAGAATGATAGCACAAAGAAAATTCATCTCATTCTGAAGTTTCTACATAACTTGCAATACATACTCAGATTCTTAGAGATTCTTTTCTTTCTTTCTTTAAAAAAAAAAAGAAAAGAAAGCAGGGAATTCATCATTTCTGCCAATGATTAGATAAACAAGTTTCACTACTTAATATTAAAAATAAATGCATCTCAAAAGAGAATACATGATACAACAAGAGAAGACTCAATTAAAATAGATACTTGAAGAATTGTCAAGTGGAGAGAAATGAAGCTTGTTCCAGGATACATCCAAGGAGCAGAATTTAGACCACTGGGTCATAAGTTTTACCTTAATATTAGAAATGAATAACTAACTCAGCAGTATCCATGGAAGAAATGAGCTATCATGACAAGTGTTGGCTCAAACACACAAAGTATGCTTAGAGTAGTACTCTTTGCAGAGAATGTCTCTGGCACTTGCCAGATCAAGATCTGTAGAAACTGGCCAACCTTTTGTACTGAAAATGAGAGTTTAAAGGGTTAACTCAATTCTCATCATGTGAGCACTACAGCAGAAATATAGCATAGGTAATTCTCTAAGGTATGTAGGTGGATAAATCACTATATGTCCTCAAGTGATCAGTTACTAGGAGCAAGGCTATAAAGAGTCTATAGCTTTGTTGTTGTAGTTGTTATGTGCCATCGAGTCAGACCCGACTCATAGCGACCCCTCCTTGGGTTTCAGCTAGTTCCCAAAAAATAAGATGAGATCAATTCTTAAATGAGCTACAGGGTAACATCCTGAGAAGTACTCTATTTGGGGAGTTGCCGTGGTCATCAGGATAGCAAGGCAGAAGCCCAGGCCTCTATCTCATTGTTTCCAGCTGTATCTTATGGAGCCCTAGTTTCAAAAAGTTGCTGAATGGCATCCCTGAGAATAAGTCTGACTAGTTAGGAATATAGGATCTCCATCCCCATTTTGTAGCAACACGAACAACCCTATAGAACAGAATTGAAATAGACTTGATTGTAGTGGGTTTGGTTTTTTTTTTTTTTTTTTCCTCATTTCAAGTAGAGCAACTACTTATTTGATTTCTTTATATAAGAATTCTTTGAAGTAATGTCACTTGCTTTGACTTGTGTCAAGCAGAACAATGCACAGCTGATGTTTGAAAACCAAGTCTACCGGGGAGTTTAAAGTGCCTCACATCTCATTTCCCCACTCCAAGAGGCACACTGAAGTCCTCATAGATGCTCAGCTGGGTCCTGAAAGTAGAGGAATAGGAGACAAAAAAAAAAAAAAGCACTATCCTGCCTTCACTGCCATGCCATATGAGTTCCTATTCAGTGGCTTCACATTTCTCTACTCTTCACCACATTTCTCCACTCTTCACCACATTTCTCCAATGCTCTTTCTTTGTTTGCTTTAATTGCAAGGCCCAACAAAATCAGGGGGAGGCCTAAGGAAATGGAACCATTTCTTAAGCCAATTCTGTTTTAAGGAGCTATCTTCTTCATCCTTCTCTCACTCTGAATATGGTAAGTTTCTGAGAACCATTATCAGAATATAGGAGGGGTTTGGGGAGAGGGACTTTGTTAGAAAGGTAAAAGCAGTTTCCAAAGCCTATATGTAGTCTAGTCCAGTTTATAGGTGCAGGACAATGCAGATATTAGTGTTAAAGCCTAAGTTATTACATATTTTCTCAGACATTGTGCTGTACATTGCAGCCAGGGATTGGAGTCACTGGGTATCTGGGATGGGTTTAGGACCTCAGCTATTTTCCCTTAGAAAGAGTCATATAATAACACAACATGCAGAGTATGACGGAAGGCTTCCATCCTTTAGTGATGGATTTACTTATGACTTATAATTTGAAAAACAGATACCAGGATATGGCAGTACAATTCATAACTGCCTTTGCAACTGGTGGGGCTGAACCTACTGCTTGAATTGAATTAAAACTTCTCAGAGATATCACAGCAAATCAAAAGTAAAAGTGTCTGGGGAAGACAGAGAAAGCCTTCCTTAGATGAGTTCAAACTTGAAATGGAAGTCTGTTTGTTGTGGAACTTAGGGAATTTAGGCATTGGAACTCATCCACTTTATTTGAATCCCACTGGGAGCTCTGGTGACATAGTGCCTAAGGCATTTGACTGCTAACCAGAAGGCTGGTGGTTCAAACCCACCAGCCACTCCTCGGAAGGAAGGTTGGGCAATCTACTTGTGTAGTGATACTACTTCAGAAACCCAAGGAGGGGGCACTATGAGTAGGATCTGACTCGACGGCAGTGCGTTGGCTGCCACTCCCATTTTTAACCGGGAATGCCAGAAGAGACCTCTTTGATCCAATCTCTGTGTAATCACATAAATGACTCTTCTTTGTTGTTGTTAACACAATAAAATTATATTTCTCTTAAGTGCACAGTCCACTTAGGCTGTTCTGGTTGATAGCAGATTTACCAAAAGCAGCTCTTCCAGTTATGGGACAAATTTCCCCCCACACATCCTAGACCATCAATTTACTAGTCCTCATGTTTTATCATTGCAAGTGGAGTATAGCTACCTTACTTCCATAGAGGTCCCTTTACCCTTCACATTTTTAAAATATAATTTTCTTAAGTATTTCTTCTACATACATTAAGCACTATATCAGAAGGTGCAAAGGTTTTTGCCTCAACCATCAACATGATTTAAGAAACTCATGAGAAGAGTAGTCTATTATATTTACCCCTATTTTTCTGTTTACCCATTTTGATATCCTTCTTTCCTTTCCTACATTATATTCTTCTTCTATTATTATTTCCTTTCTATTTAGATAACTTCCTTTAGCTATTCTTTAATGGTAGGTTTGCTAGCAAAAATAATTCTCTTATTTTTCTTTTCTCTGAGAATTTCTTGATTTGTTCTTCATTCATAAAGAATATTTTGCTGGATAAAACACTCTGGGTTGAAAGCTCTTTTTTTTTATCAGCACTTAAAAAAAAAAATGTGCTACTTCCTTCAAGACTCCTTGGCTTCAGACAAGAAATCCACTGTCATTCAAATTTATGTTCCTCTATAGCTAATGTGTCATTAGAGGGTGGCTGCTTTTAAGATTTATCATTATTATTTAGTTTTTAGAAATTCAACTTATGTCTTGACATGGATGTCTTTGGGGTTTACTCAGCTTTTTGAATCTGTGGGTTTGTGTCTTTCAGCAAATTCAGAAGTTTTTAGACATTATTCCTTCAAATATTTTTTCAGTTCCAATTCTCTCTTCTCTCTTTGTTAGTCTATTTTCTTTCTGTTTTTCAGATTGGATAAATTCTAATGATCTCTCCTGAAGTTCATTGGTTCTATCCTCTATCATCTCTAATCTATTACTGAGCCATTTTAGTGAGTTGTTTATTATTATTATTATTATTATTATTATTATTATTATTATTTTGCATTTAATGATTTCCAGTCCTAGGATTGCTATTTAGTTATTTTTTTATACCTTCTATTTCTTTGTTGAGATTTAAAAGTTTTCTTTTGTTTAAAGAAATTTACAATTGCATGTTGAAGCATTTTTATGATAGCTATTTTGAAATCATTGTCAGATAATATTAATGCATTATTCACCTTGGTGTTACATTCTGTTTTTTTCTTACCCAAGTTGTTATTTTCTTGGTTCTTGGTAAGAAGAGTAATTTTTATTGTATTGTGGACATTTGGATATTATATTAATGAATTCTGGATCTTATCTGGTCTTCTTCTTTATATCCAGTACCCCTACTGAGCTGTAGGGTGAGGGCAAGGAGAGTGTGTATGCCCATCTTCTCACTAGGCCCTGCTGACACCACTCCGGCAAAAGTGGAGCACTGATTCATCCTACCTCATGATGGCTTAGGTGAAAACTTAGCTTAGATTTTAGCTCCTAAAACCCCTTCTCAGTTAGAGTGAAGCTCAATCACACACCATCCTTTTTGCTTTTAAGTGGAGGGTGTAAGCTCATCTCAACTCTGCACTCTATTCCACTAACACTAGGGTCAGAGGAAGCATAGGGATGACCACCTTATTCAGTCTCATTGTTGCCAGGTCCAGGTGGAACCTCATCTTCCCACTAGCTTCTGCCAATTGTAGGTAAAGAGTAAAATGGTATGGTGACTAGCCCCTCCTCTTACTGTCTCTTTAAGTCTGATTGCTGCTGGCTGAGGGTGGAGGTTCAGATTGCTGTTGGACTTCACTGTTATTATTCTGGTGGGAAAAAAATAGAGCTTGTACTAATCAGGGAATGGAAGATCAGTTTCCTCCACAGTTCCATCAACCTTACTCTGGCAGGAGAAGAGGATTACTGCCTGCTTCCACCAGAAGAGAAAGGGACGATCAGCTGCCTGCTTCACCCCACTAACACTGGTAGGCTCACCTCACTGGTTGGAAGAATCAAAGTGCTGCCAACTGATTCCCTGGGTGAGTGTATGTGGTATAAATTCAGCTTCTCATTCTGCTCCACTGAAACTATAGGAAGGAAGGAAGTCAGGTAGTTTTTATTTGGTGTTTGGCTGGAGTAGGTCAAGGCAAGGAAAAAAAAAATGTCAGTTCTGTTAAGCCTCCCTTTCCCTGGTCATTTGGGTGAGATAATAGAATATTACTTGAGTTTCCTTTATCTCTGCTTCTTGGCAGTTCTAGGTTGGAGTTTTCTGCTACATCCTGTTCAGGATAAATGGGAAGCAATAAGGAAGCTCAGGAAATCACTGTTGTGTCATGCCTCAAGTCCCAAGGTCTTGAGACAATCTGCCTTCTACTCTCCACCTCTCAGAGTTTTCCTATGCTTGCTGTGCTACGTACTTAAAACACTTCATAATCTATAAACTTCTTGACATGGTATTTAAAGCCTTTCATAATATGGCTTCTATTAAGGAAATTGTATAACTGAGTGATGAAAGGTATAGATTGTGTAGTTAAGCTATCTGGCTTTCAATTTCAGCTTCTACCAATTACAAGATATATTATCTGTGCTTCTTCAAGCCTCAGTTTTCTCATCTGTAAACTAGAGATAATAATTATAACAACCTGATAAGCTTTTCTTGAGAGTTAAATGAATAATATCACTAAAAAAGAAAATTATAGACAAATGAACATTGATGCAAAAATTACCAACAATATATCTATTGTTGTTGTTGTTATTGTTATGTGCCATTGAGTCAGACGTGACTCATAACAACCCCTCCTTGGGTTTCTGAGGCAGTATCACGATGGAAGTAGATTGTCCCATCTTCCTTCCGAGGAGTGGCTGGTGGGTTTGAACCACCAGCCTTCTGGTTAGCAGTCAAGTGCTTCAGGCACTATGCTACAATATCTACTAGCCAATAGAATCCCAACAATATATACTAGCCAATAGAATCCAACCACAGATCAAAAAAAAAAAAAAATAGTACTTGATGACCAAGTGGAATTCATACTAGGAATGCAAGGATAGTTCAACATTGAAAAAAAAATCAATGTAATCCAACACATAAATAAACAAAGGAAAAGAACCACATCATCATATCAATTAATGCAGAAAAGACATTTGACAAAATTCAACACCAGTTCCTGATTAAAACGCTGAATAATATAGGAATAGAAGGGAAATTCCTCAATATAATTAAGGGTATATATACAAAACCAATGGTAAGATCAGTCTCAATGGACAGAAACTGAAAGCAGTCCCCACACAAATGGGTACTACACAAAGATACCCTTTATCACCATTCCTATTCAATATTGTACTGGAAATCATAGCCAGAGCAATAAAGCAAGAAAGGGAAATAAAAGGCACCCATATTGGTGAAGAAGAAGTAAAACTATCTCTATTTGCAGATAAGATCTTATAGATAGAAAATCCCAAAGACTTAGCAGGAAAATTACTGGAAATCATTGAAAGATTTAGCAAAGTGGCAGGGCACAAAATCAACATACAAAACTCACTTGGATTCCTTTATAATAATAAGGAGAAATATGAAAAGGAAATCAGGAAAACAATACCATTTACAATAACCACCCAAGAGATAAAAACCAAAGCCCAGAGCAACCCCCATTGCATTTCTAAGGTGGTAAATCTTTATGGAAGTAGATTGCCCTGTTTTCCTTCCATCGAGTGGCTGGTAGATTTCAACCACCAACCTTCTGGTTAGCAGTCAGATGTCTTAGGCACTGCACTACCAGAACTCTTTTAAATATTAAGTACTTAAAAATAAATCTAACCAGAGGCACAAAAGACTTATGCAAAGAAAACTATAAAACACTACTGCAAGAAACCAAAAAGACTTACATAGATGGAAGAATATATCATGCTCATGGATAGGAAGACTTAACATATGAAAATGTTAACACTACTCAAAGCTATCTACAGATATAATGCAATCCCAATCCAGACGCTATCATTATTCTTTAAAGAGATGGAAAAACTAATCACCAACTTTATATGGAAAAGAAAGAGACCATGGATAAGTAAAACACTACTAAATAAGAACAAGGTAGGAAATCTCAAAATTTACTGCACAGCCACAGAAGTCAAAACAGCCTGGTACTACACATAGACCAATGGAACAGAATTGAAAACCCAAAAGCAAATCCATCCACCTATGGACAGCCAGTTTTTGACAAAGGGCTGAAACTCATCACATGGGGAAGAGATAGTCTCTTTAATAAATGATGATGGCAAAACTGGGTATCCATTTGCAGGAAAATGAAACAGGACACCTATCTCACACCATACAAAAGCAAACTCAAGATGAATCAAAGACCTAAATGTAAAACCTAAAACTATAAAGATCAAAGAAAAAATAGGAACAAACTTAGAGGCCCTAATACATGGCATAAATTAAAAAAATAAAAAACCTCACTGCCATTGAGTCATTTCTGACTCATAGTGACCCCCATTGATTTTCTGAGCATATAAATCTTTACAGAAGTAGAACTCCCCATCTTCCTTCTGCAGAGTGGCTGGTGGGTTTGAACCGCTGACCTTCTGGTTAGCAGTCAAGTGCCTTATCCACTACACCACCAGAGCTCTTTATGGCATAAATATTTTATTTTTAGTTATTTTTGATAGCATATTTATTTATTTATGGCATAAATATAATATCAAAAATAACTAAAAATGTACAAACATCAGAAGACAAAATAGATGACTGAGACCTCCTAATAATTAGATAATTAGGCACATCAAAAGATTTCACCAAAAGACGGTACTGCAAAATGGTACAACCACTATGGAAAATGGTATGGCACTTACTTAAAAAACTGGAAAAAAAAATACTGTTTGATCCAGCAATCCCACTACTAGAAATATACCCTAAAATGGTGAGGTTCAAGATAAGAATAGATAAATGCACACCTATGTTCATCACAGCACAATTTTACAATAGCAAAGAAATGGAAACAACCTAACTGTCCACCAACAGATGAATGAGTACCCAAACTATGGTACAGTGGAATATTATGCAACATTAAAGAATAATGAAGAATCATCAAATCACCTCATAATGTGGATGAATGTGGAGGACATGAGTGAAATAAGTCAATAAAAATAATAATAAAAGAAGAATAAATATTATATGAGTCTGTTATTATAAAAAGTCAAGGAAAAGTTTACACAAGGAAGAAAATTTTCTTTGTTGGTTACCAGGGATGGGAGGAGAGGGAAAAAAGAGGGGGAATATAGATGGATACTTAAGAGAAAGGTTTGTTATGGGTGAGGGGAAAAGCAATATAAAAAAAGTGTGTGACTAGGACATCACTAAGGAAAAGAAAGACACAGAGAGGTGCACAAGAGGGACAGACAATAAAGGCAAATACTATTGCATACACAACACTGCATTAGCAGTAATAGCAAATGCTAAGCTATGGATACAGGAGCTCTGGTAGTGTAGTGCCTAAGGCACTTGACTGCTAACCAGAAGGCTGGTGGTTCAAACCCACTAACCACTCCTTGGAAGGAAGGTTGGGCAATCTACTTCCATAGTGACACTGCCTCAGCAACCCAAGGAGAGTCACTATGAGTCAGGTCCAAGTGGATGGCACATAAAAATGACGACATGGATGTATACAAAGTAGGCAGGCAAGAAGACCAGGTATGGATAGGCAAATGGGAATGTACTCACAACAATACATAGGTTTGGCAGACAATATTCCTACATATGTATTTTTATGTGCTATAACAATGTTCACATATAGTCTAAAGCTAATGGGGCAAAGTTAGGATAACTTCGTAGCCATAGCTAAGCACTTTAAGGGAGTGACTTGCTGGGCCTGTGGGCTGGGAACCATGGTCATGGGGACATCAAGCATAACATATTGTACAAAAATATTGTTCTGCCTCTTATTTTAGTAAGTAGCAATTGGGGTCTTAAAAGTTTGCAAGTGGCTATGTAGGATACAACTATTGGTCTCTTCTCATCCATAGCAAAGAAGAGTGAAGGAAATCAAAGACACATGGAAACAGTTAGTCCAAAGGACTAAAGGACCATGAGAACCTCAGCCTTTATGTCCCTGAGACCAGAAGAACTATATAGTGCTCAGGTACCAATGCCAACCACTTGGAAATGGATCAAAATTGAAGATCCTCTATAGAGTGGGTGAAAAATGTAGGAAAAAACTCAAAAGCACAAAAAAGACCAGGCTTACTGGTTTGATAGAGACTGGTGAAATACCTAAGACTATGGCCCCAAATCACCTTATGGGTCTGGAATGGAACTCATTCCTGTGGTTTAATTCTCAGCCAAACAATAGACAGGACTATGAGCTGAACACCTACACAAGAGAGATGCACTCCTTAGAAAAATCAACCATGGTAGATCAGAAGGGCAGCATTTGCTCAAGGAGAAATGCAGAAACACAGGTACGCATAGGCAAGAACTTAAACACCCATCAATGAATGGATAAACCATGATATAAACACACAACGGAAACTATGATCTCATAACATGGATGAACCAGAGGACATTATGCTGAGTGAAATTAGTCAATCACAAAAGAACAAATATTGTATTAGCCACTATTGTAAAAAGTCAAGAAAAATTTACATACAAAAAGAAATATTCTTTCTTGGTTACCAGGGGTGGGAGGGAAATGTAGAGTAAACCACTCATTAGAGGGGGAATACATATTAATTTGGGTAAAGGGGGAGGCATTATACAGTGAGGGTGATATCTGTTTTATAGACTATTTGTAAAATTTAAAAATGTGAGGGGAAAAAAGTGATATTAGTGTAATAGCCTAGGGGTTAGAAGCGTGGGATCCGGAGACAAACAGACCTGGGTTTGAAATCATTATGTTCTTCTACTTTCTGAACAGTATGATCTCAGTTAAGTTATTAAACTTATGCCATCAGAAAAAAAAAATAAAAAGCAGGAATAATACCAGACAAAGGAACTAGCACCTCACTGTCATGTGAATAATAATAATAATAATAATAATAATAATAATAATAATAAAAACCTTACTGCCATTGAATCAATTCAACTCATAGCGATTTTCTGAGGTTTCCCAGGCAGTATCTCTATGGAAGAAGATTGCCTGATAATCCTTCCAAAGAGTGACTGATTGGTTTGAACCACCAGCCTTCTGGTTAACAGTCAGATGCCTTAGGCACTATGCTACCAGAGCTCCCTGTCATATGAATAGAATTCAATAAATGTAAATTGTATACTTCTTGACCATCACTTGCCCTTTCTGTCCACTTTGTTTACTTCCCTGAGTATTTCATGACTTTTCTTGCCTTACAGGCGTTGCAAATGTTACATTCTCAGCTGAGAACCCAGGAAACTTCTATTTCTCTTTCAGGACTAGGTTGAAGCATTACCTCTTCAGGAAGAGTTCCCCTCTACTAAAGTATTCCCATTATGTCCTCTAAAATTAACAGTGATCAAAGTACTTACCATATTATATAGTATTTTGTTGTTGTTGCTTATTTCATTCATTCTTTGTTTTTCTAGAGTAGAATGTGAACTTCTTGAAGACAAAGTTGTGTTTGGTTCAGTTTTATACTAGAAGGTCCCAGCAATATGTCAGACAGTGTTTCACTGATATTCATAAGATTTTCACTGACCAATTTTTTTCAGAAGTGCATGGCCCTGTCCTTCTCAGTCTGTCTTAGTCTGGAAGCCCTGCTGAAAACTGTCCACCATGGGTGACGCTGTTGGTATTTGAAATACCAGCGGCATACCCTCCAGCCTGACAGCAACAGGCAAATGACCACAGTATAACAAACTAACAGATGAGTGGTGGAAATGGCAAAAAAGAAAAAAACAAGGCTTCAGGAATTTGACTGAATACCCATTGAGATGTTTCAACAAATGGATGAAGCACTGTAGACGCTTTTACTCACTTATGCCAAAAAATTTGGAAGACAGCTGCCTGGCCAATTGAAGAGACTAATATTTGTACCCATTCCAAAGAAAGATGATACAACAGAATGTGGAAATTATCATACAATATCATTAATATCACATGCAAGTAAAATTTTGCTGAAATTAAAAAATAGTAGCAGCTGTACATTGACAGGGAACTGCCAGAAATTCACACTGGATTCAGAAGAGGATGTAGAACAAGGGAAATCATTGCTGATGTCAGACAGATCTTGGCTCCAAGCAAAGAATACCAGAAATATGTTTACCTGTGTTTCATTGATTATGCAAAGGGATCTGACTGTGTGGAACATAACAAATTATGGATAATATTGCCAAGAATGGGAATTCCAGAACACTTAGTTGTTCTCATAAGGAAACTGTACACAGGCCAAGAGGCTGTCTTTTGAACAGAACAAGCGGGTACTGCATGGTTTAAAATCAGGAAGGATGTGTGCCAGGGTTGTTTCCTTTCACCAATTTATTCAATCAGTATGCAGAGCAAATAACCTGAGAAGCTAGCCTGTATGGAGAAGATCATGGCATCAGAATTGGAGGAAGACTCATTAACAACCTGTGATATACAGATGACACAATCTTGCTTGCTGAAAGTGAAGAGGACTTGAAGCAATTACTCATGGAAATCAAACACTACCATCTTCAGTATAGATTACACTTTAACATAAAGAAAACAAACATCCTTACAACTGGACCAATAAGCAACATCATGATAAATGGAGAAAAGATTGAAGTAGTCAAGGATTTCATTGTACTTGGATCCACAATCAATACCCATGGAAGCAGCAGTGAAGAAACCAAACAACGTATTGCATTGAGAAAATCTGCTCCAAATGACCTTTTTAAAGTGTTAAAGAGCAAAGATGTCACTTTGAAGACTAAAGTGTGCTGAACCCAAGCCCTGGCATTTTCAGTAACCTCATATGCATGTGACAGCTGGACAATGAATAAGGAAGACCACAGAAGAATTGGTGCATTTGAAGTGTGGTGTTGGTGAAGAATAGTGAATGTACTGTGGACTGCTAGAAGAATAAACAAATCTCTCTTGAAGGAAGTACAGCCAGAATTCTCTTTGGTAGCAAGAATGGCCAGAGTTTGCCTCTTGTCCTTTGGTCATGTTTTAGAGAACTATATCATGCTTGGTAAAGTATAAGGTCAGCCTTGATATTTCCAATTGCCTCATATGCATGTGAGAGCTGGACAATGAATAAGGAAGACCAAAGAAGAGCTGATGCTTTTGAGTTGTGGTGTGGTGAAGAATGCTTAAAGTACCATGGACTGCTAAAAGAACTAACAGATCTGTTTTGGAGGAAGTGCAGCCGATATGCTCCTTGGAAGCAAGAATGGTGAGATTTCATCTCACCTATTTTGGTCATGTTGTCAGAAGGGACCATTCCCTGGAGAAGGATGTCATGCTTGGTAGGGTGGAGGGTCGACAAAAGAGGAGGAGGCCTTCAACAAGATGGATTGACACAGTTGCTGCGATGATGGGCTCAAGTATAGCAGGGATCATGGAGCTGGTGCTGGATCGGGCAGTGTTTCGTTCTGCTGTGCATGGGGTCGCTATGAGTCGGAAATGACTCGACTACACCTAATAACAACAACAAAGTATAGGGTCAGTGAAAAATGGGAAGACCCCCACTGAGATATTGACACAGTGGCTCTAACAATGGGCTCAGGCATAGCAACAATTGTGAGGATGGTGCAGGACTGGGCAGTATTTCGTTCTGTTGCATATACATACGGTCACTATGAAACAGAACTTACTTGATGGTACCTAAAAACAGAATCTCCTAGAAACTATAATGAGATATACTTTTCTTGAAGCTTGCATGAGTGGATAAAATAATGAATTAGAAATGTGATGGATTTAGATAATTTTTAAAGACTTGAAAGCCTGAAGTTTTATATTCTGATTCTAAAATCATAATTTTAAAGCATAATTAAAGGTGAAATTATATGGTTTAGATGGTAAATGATATAGAAATTCAAGAGCATTCCCCCACGTAATTGGTGGGGAAATAAGAACTAGACCGTTTTTATTTAGTCTTACTAATTTAATATTTTAAACATAAGATTTAATGCTGTCATTGAAATAAAGTGGACCTCTACTTTTCTGGATAAGTAATATGATTTGAAATCCCATAAATTTCACTGAGAAAAGCCACTATAAATTGGCTCTTTTAAGAGGCATTCTCAGAACTTAGAATAACAAATGGCTCTCCCTTTACCCCATCTAGGTATACCAGGAGGCCAGAAAGTCTCAGGCACCAGTTTTGCTGTCTGTTTACCAATGATTCACTTTCAATTTTAGAGAATCATTATCTGGGGTCATTAAATTAACAACACTCTCTAGTGTACCTACTCTGTCACCCATCTGCTTAAGATGCTTGTCAAATGATATCTCCCCTATCTATAGTCTTCATCTCGCATTCAAAGCTATTGAACCTGGCTCCAAGGTAGTCTACCTTCTGTTCCAGGCTACAAAATTGATTCTTAGCTTTCAATTCTAATGACTCTGTAGGAGCTAGTCATCCTCCCCACTCCCTATGCTTCAACAAGGATATGGTATCTTTAGAGTACGTTTGTACTTTGCTGAATAGAGAATGTTTTAGGGATCAGAATATGTACAACAGAGTTTCTAAAAGAGACTGAGATCACTGCTCCCACTTTCCCTCAACCACAGAGTCTAAGCCCTGGATCATCTTACCTTTTCCCATATGCCACTTAATTTCTTACAACTTGCAAACTCCCATACTTCTTATCCCCATGAATAAAAATAATTTTTTCAATGTTTGGCTATGGTTGGATATCAATCAAGACCTTGACTTGGCTGAAAGAGAATCAACACACAATACTTTAGTCAATTGCAGAGGAATTCAGTCACTATAAAGGGCATAAGGTGAACAAAACTGCACAGCTTTTTGAACATAATCTTAAATTTTTCAGTGGTTTGCTTTTACTCAAACTGCTTGGCCTGACAATCAAGATCCTACACAATATAACCCTGACCTCAAAACTTCTCCCCCAAATCACAACTACACACTTCCTCTCCAATAAGACTCAATTTCCTTGTACTTTAAAAGGTCAGTTGTATGTTCTCCCATTTGTAAATCTCTGTTCCTGTCTTCTGCCTACCTAGAAATTCTGCACTGTTCCTTTCTGAATGCTTTTCTTTCTTCCATCAAGACTCAGCTCAAACTTTAGTTTCTCCATGAAGATCCTGTAATCATTGGCATCTTCGGTCTTCTCTCATTTGAAACTCCTATAGCAGTTATTTTCTGCATCATTCACTTACCACCTAACATTGAATGCTTTTCTTATTATCCTTGTAAACCAACGGTTATCTATCTTTATTATTCATCACAATTATTTGGAGTATTGTTAAAAAGACAGATTCTATTGGCTCCACCAAATAGACTGACTTAGTAGGTGTGCTTGGTAGAATTCTAAAGGTGGAACCACCAAGATTTCTTCCTCCTGTTTATTCAACCAAACACTAACCTAGGTACTCTTGATAAGAGATTTTTGCAGGTGTAATTAAAGTCTCAAGTCTATCTGGGTGTGCTAATATAATCACATGAGTCCTTTAGGAGTAGAGACTTTTCTCTGAGATTTTACAGAAGAGGAAGGAAGAAAGATTCCAAGCATGAGAAGGACACATATGCTGATCTGAAGATGGAAGGATATGGCCATTCCTTCAAAAGTTGGAATTAGAAATACCATTTGACCCAGCAATCCCATTATTAGGTATATATCCTAAAAAAGTGAGAACCAGGACAAGAACAGATGTATGCACACCCATATTCATTGCAGCATTATTTACAATAGCAAAAAGATGGAAACAACCTAGGTGCCCATCAACAGAAGAATGGATAACAAATCTATGGTACATACAGACAATATGTGTGCATGTATACTATTCCACATGAAAGAATTATGTAGAATCTGCAAAACACCACATAATGTGGATGAAATTGGAGACATTATGCTGAGTGAAATAAGTCAATCACAGAAGGACAAATATTGCATTAGTTCATTATTGTAAAAAGTCAAAGAAAGGTTTATATATGCAAGGAAACTTCCTTTGTTGGTTACCAGGGGTGAGAGGGGAGGAGAGAAGAGGGAACACTGCAAAAATTAAATAATAATAATAAAGAGAGAAAGAACCATGTAAGAAAGAATGCAGGCAGTCTCTATTAGCAGACAGCAGCCTAGTTGACAGTTCCCAAGGAACTGAGTTTTACCAACAACCTGAATGAGCTTGGAATTAGATTTTTCCCCAGAGCCTAAAGATAAGTGCCCAGTCTTGTGACATCCTCATTTTGGCCTTGTGAAACCCCAACAGAGAACTCAGCCCAGACTGCACAGACGTCTGACTTTCAGAATTAGAAGAAAATAAATAGATATTTTATGCTGCTAAATTTGTGGCAATTTGCTACACAGCAATCAACATTTATACATTAGATTTAGGATCAGGTCTAAGAATCTGTATCTCAACAGGTAGGTGGTTCCTGACTTCAACTGGAGGAATCTCACACCAAAATTTACACCTGGCATTCTACCTGCTCAATGTACTAGATTCACAAGTAATTTCCTACTTAGGAAAATAATATATTTGTCCCTTTAATTTGTCAATAATTCTGCATCACACTGAGAGTCCCCATCTAGGGACTCTTAGATGTCTTTGCCATTTTGTAAAATTCTCCAAAGTGGATAAACTATTTACATCCAAAATGTAATACCCAGAGCCTGTGTTTGGACAAATTCTCATTCATGGAGAAGACAGCGAAAATGCTGTAAAGTCAAAGGACAGTAACTTTTGGATAGGGCACAGCCTCTTTTTAGCTGTGAATTGGCCACAACACAGGAAACAGGACCTGTGAATCTATTAATCAGAGTTTGCATTGAAATCTTGACAAGGGTACCTCAAAGCTGGAGTATATGTGCTATGCATTATACTGGTCTCTCAGCATGACCAGCTACCCTACATGTTAAAAGAACATTTGCCAAGTAACCTGTGGAGTACCCTGCCTGTTTTGCATGCTGTAAAAAATGTGCAGTAGAGAAAAGTAGAAGCTTGAAATTCCTGAAAAGTTTGATATTTTATCATCATCAGAATCTTCTCAGCCTGCTCCATGTAGGCAGTTTAGCACAGCCTTTCCAAGAAAAAGAACCATCAAATATCAGCTATGGAAAGAAATTTAGAGCTCATCAAGTTCAAGCTCCCAATCCAAACTATATCATACTGTTTCCAGTGATGGGGAGTTCACTATTTCACAAGGCAGCCTATCCTATGTCTGGAATAGTTTGTTAGCAAGTACTCCCTTAAGATGAACCATAATTTGCCTCATTGTATCTTCTTGCTGGCTTTGAAACTGCTTATCCAGTCACTTGGGTCAGTGGTAGAATTACCACCTTCCTCCACACAGATTCGTGTTTAATTCCAGTCAACACACCTCACATGCAGCCACCACCCATCTCTGAGTGGAGGCTTATGTGTTACTAAGATGCTGAACAAGTTTTAGTGGAGCTTCCAGACTATGACAGACTAGGAAAAAGAATCTGGCAATCTACTTCCAAAAATCATCCAGTGAAAAACATACGGATCACAATGGTCTGATCTGCAGCCCATCAGGGGAATGACATAAGACCGGCAGCTTTTCATTCCATTGTGCTTGGGGTCACCAAGTGTCAGGGACCAACTCAATGGCAGCAAATAACAACATGCAGCCACTGCATAGAGCTACCTTACTTTGAACATCTTGTCAACGTTTAAAGACCACCATTATATCCTTCCTCTGTGCCATGTATTTTTAGGTAAATATTCCCATTCTCTAATCTTATTGGATATTGTTTCCACACCATTCCACTTGATTGGTCTGTCAGAAAATTAATCACATTGGAAACAGTGGGGAGAAAGACCCACCTGAGGAAGGCAGAATATTTACAAAAACAAGGATGATAGTGAAGTAGCAAAAAGAAAAAGAGAGACAATAAGAGAAATCGATACACTTGGGGGCCAAATAGTAGCCAGCCCTTCAGAGCATTAAAATTTGAAAAGAATAGGCATAATTTGAAGTAGCATACCTGAGAGCTATGTTTAAAATATATGTATACACACACACACACACACACACACACACACACATATATATAATAATAATTTCCTATCATTGGGCCACTGTTTTATAGACCCTACAGCATTCACATCCCTATTTCTGCCAGAATCATAAAGCAGCTGCAGTCATTGCCTTAACTGAGTCTCCAACCTGAGCTAGAGAACAAAGAAAAATTTAAAAGACAAAACAAATGGGTTGCAGAGGTCAGAAAGTAGCACATGGTCCTATTGGTCCAGTTAATATAATGTAGCCTTCTCTTAGGAGTCACTATAAGTCTGAAAAGCTAAATATGTATAGTAATTATGTGTTTAGACAGACAGACAGTGCTAGGCACATCATGGGGCTAAATTTTCATGCCTTGGAAATCTTATAACAGAGGTAATGCTACAGAGGTTTCACGTCACACATGCCCACAGCACGAATGCAGCAAGAATTGAAGCAAGTATTTTCAGGCTCTGATGGAAGAGGAAAGATCTGACTTTCCAGAAAAGTTTCTTTCCTGGTTCCCCCTCCCCTCCCACCAGCCCAGTACAACACCTGTCTCATCAGCAGGGGCACTCTGAAGGGATGGGCCTCCAGGCACCTCAGTCCCAAGATTCTCCATGCCTCATTCTTCATCCACGCTGCTAGTAATGTGCCATCACTGGCACAGTTACACCTGAACACTCTGGTGCTGCCAAACACCTGGCTTGATTTTCCACTGTCCAAATGAAAAATAAGCATAATCTGCTTTTTGAGGATACAGCAAATGAGGGAGTTCATGACAAATTGTGTTGGTTTATGCAGAATAGTGATAATAAGATACAAATGAGAATTTTTTGCTTAATGAATAATACTAATCACGTTTCAACAAATGCTGTGCCCTTCTAATTAGAGAGACTGCATAAAATCAGCTTAATTTATTTGTGACTAGTTATACAGAGTTTAAATATTTACTAGAGATTTACTCAAATGTTTGAGAGGATTTTAAACATTTTCTACAGTAGGCTCAGCCTGCCTAGTTCTGTGGGGTGTGGTGGCAGCTCAAACTTGTGGGAGCGCCTGGTTTCGCAGTATGTCATGAAAATCCTGGTTTCAAAATAAAGAAGGGTCCTACTGATTTACATACTAATTCTCCAACTGTTACTCATTTTCTTGATTCCAGCTTCCAAAGTTGCACTCCCAACATTCATCACTGTAGTACACTAGAGGGGATGAGTGTCTTTTTCAATAAATTATAGGAACTATGACTAATTACAGTGATATTAACTATGCAAAGTAATGTGTAACTTAAAATGGATACGTTCATCATTTCAAATTATGCCTTTGACTTTTGATGGTCTAATACAAGCGTGCTTTTTTTGTACTGAGTGTATACTAGATTTTCTAAGAATCTCTTTGCAATTCTAGGATCATCTCATGAACATATTGGCCTACTAAAAATAACTCTCTCAAGTCTCTTAAATGACCCAGAGTAATTAAAGGAAAGCAAGCAGAGGATTCTGAGATAATAAGTAGGGAGACATATGTATGTAAGTATACGTGTGTGTGTATGTGTGTATCAAGTGCTCTGGTGGTGCTGTGGTTGAGGCACTGGCTGTTAACCAAAAGGTTGGCAGTTCAAACCCACCAGCCACTCCATGGGAGAAAGACAAGGCATTCTGCTTCTGTAAAGATTCATAGACTTGGAAAACCTACGGGGGTTGCTAGGAGTGAGAATCAACTTGATGGTCATGGGTGTATATGTGTGTATCTACACACACACAGATATATATATATATAAAATGCCTTTCTACTGTGGAAGTAGGCATAAGACAGCTGGTCATGAGAGCTTTGGTGAAATGTCTTACATGAGTACTTTTCAGAAGCATTTTCACCATGAATTATTTAATCCTAATGGCAACTTTGGGAATTTTATGTCTGTGTCCTCATCTTCTAGATGAAGATACTGAGACATAAAGAGGCTAAGTGATTAATCCAAGGTCTACAAGTCAGAATTAGCAGTAGGTTTGCTTTAAATTTTTTTTTTTTTTTTTGCACATTGACTTGCTAGAAGTCCAGGGATGCAGTGCTTAAAGAGATTGAATGCTAACCAAAAGGTCAGTGGTTCAAAACCACCAGCTGCTCCATGGAAGAAAGATGAAGTAGTCTGTTTCTATAAAGATTTACAGCCTTGGAAACCCTATGCGGCAGTTCTACTCTGTCCTATAGGCTTGCTGCGAGCCATAATCAACTTAGTGGCAGTGGGTTTGGTTTTGTGTTTGGATATATTTAATTGTGTCCTCAAAAAAGGTATTTTAAAGTTTTAACCCATGTATCTGTGGATGTAACGTGGGTTGGAATAAGAGCTTTGAAGATGTTATCAGTTAACTAAACATGAGGTCAGACTGGAGTAGAATGAGTCCTAATTCAATATATGTGGTGTTGTATAAAAGAAAAAAAGAAAGAAAGAGAGACACAGAGGGAAAAAAGGGCATGCAAAGTCCAAAGCAGCTATTTGGAATGATGCCAAGAAACGCCAATGATCACCAGCTATTACCAAAAGGTAGGAGAGTGGCATGGAACCGGTTCTCCTTCAGAGCTCTCCTAAGGGATGAATATGGCCAGCATCCTGATTTCTCACTGCTAGCCTCTAGAACTGTGAGACAACAAATTTCTGCTCTTAACACCCTTAATAGCTGTTATGGCAGCACTAGGAGACTAATACAGTGACAGACTGGGACTAAACACCTGATTTCCTGCCACCTAGCCCCATGTTACAGTCTCTACAGCAATTGAACTGATATTCATGTGATTGAATATCTAAGTATCATTAAAGAAATTTAGGGGGGAAAAAGTCCCCAAGTTCACCTTTTACTCCAGGAAGGTGAGTTGTTCCATCATTCATTCGTTTATTCAATCTACAATCATTTATCACACATCTACCCTATGACAGGCACCGTGTTAGATCCTGCAACAACAGGAATGTAGATACCTTGTGGAGCCATTTTCTGGTGAGGAAGTTTGACCTGAAGGCAAAGAATTGTCAAACACCATAAAAAAGGTTATAATAAAGGTTTGTATAAAATATTATGGAAACACAGAAATGAGAGGAATTGTTTCTGACAAAAGAATGAGGAGGGAGGTGGTCAAGGAAGGACTCTCCAATGAGATAATAGTTAAACAGTCTGAAAGAATTCACTGGATTTTCCAGGCAGACAAGGGCAGAACGAGCCTCTCATATGCTTGAAAGAGTAAAGCTTGAAGGGCATAGGGTATCTCAGAGAAGAAGAAGCTGGAAAACTAGGCAGGGCATTGCGGGGAGCATTATATGTCATCCTAAGGAATTCAACCTTTATTATGTGGTGGTGGAGAATCAGTGGAGGGTTCTAAGCAGAGGAGTGATGGAGATAGCTTTCTGTTTCATGAAGGTCACCCTGCAGAGGCAAATGTAAAATGTAAAATAGAATGGAAAGGAAGAGACTGGAGGAAAAGACACCAAGTAGAAGATTCTTGCAAAGCTGCAGGAGCAGGTGACAAGGATCTAAGACACCCAGGGAAGTGACATCCAGGGGCTGGGAAATGGAAATGGATTTAAAAGATATTTAGGAATAGAAGGCTTAATGGATTATCTTGATGGTATATATAGCCGTATTTTCCCCAATCTCTTATTTCTCTTTGTTCCCTCACTTTGTTGCACGATCTGACTCATTAGCTCATAAGCTTTTGGAAGGCAAGAATGAATGTTTGTAAAAAGAAAATTCCTGTTCTTCTCCTGAAATTTCACCTTGTACAGTGCCCAGAGTGTAACAGGCATATTCACAGATAAGGATTTTTGACTGGCATGCTGACATGTGAAATGATGAACTTTACTCCAACTTACAAAGAAACCAACATCTCCATCAGAATGAAAAATGCCGTGCCTGAAAGCACATACGCTTAATGGAAGCATCTATTGCATTCCTAAATATCTTCCTCTAGGTATCAATTACAACAACAACAACAACAACAGGTATCAATTACAAATAATACAATGAACATCAAGGCAAATATTTGTTGTACGCTATAATATATAAACCAGATTTTAACTATTTATGGTGGCATATCATGTTTCAAGATAACCCGAGCAACACTTAACTCAAAGTCAAGAAAATGCTTGTGTAAAATAGGTAATTAATATAAGTGGATTAAGGCTGTAGATTGTGGAGCCAATTGCCTATCCTCAAAATCTGACTCTACCATTAACTAGCTTAACTAGCTGTGTGATCTTGTGGAAGTCATTTATCCTCTCTGACTCAGCTTCCTCTTTTTATACAGGAACTAGGAACAGGATCTACCACAAGATTTGTCATGAATATTAATGAGTCATTATATGTACAGAGCTTAGAAGAGTATTTGACATTATTATTATCATTATTGTTCAAATTGTCAGATTAGAGAAAAATCCTACACTAGAGCAAACAGGTTGAGGATTTAACAGGATGTGGCTATGACCAAACTAGTCTGGGTATCTTCAAAACCCAGTATCATTATTAAAATAAATAATTAAATAGCATTATCATTATTAACTACAATGAGAACAAAGGAATTGCCTTTCACTCATAATACATTTCTGGCTTTGATAGAAAGACATGGTTGACTTTGAGAACAGCAATCCCAAGAGGTTATACCCTTTTCAAAATTGTTTTTCTAATTTTCTTTTAAAGCCGGCTAACTTAGGAGGCAGTTCCTGGGTTATGAACCAGATCTGTTCCTAAATGTGTTTGTAAGTTGAATTTGTAGGTAAGCTGGAACAGGTACATAAAGTTCTTACTTAGCCTTACTTTATTGTAAGGAAAGGAGTTTTGGTGGCACAGTGGTTAAGGCATTTGGCTGCTAACCAGAAGGTGGGTGGTTCAAACCCAACAGCTGCTTTGAGAGAAAGATGAAACAATCTATTTCCATAAAGATTTACAGCTTTGGAAACCCAATGGGTTGCTATGAGTCAGAATTGATTCAATGGCAGTAGGGTTAGTGCAAGGAAGGAGATCTGGTGGTGTAGTGGTTAAAGTATTCAACTGAAAAACAAACAGTCGATAGTTTGAACCCACCAGCCACGCCACAGGAGAAAGATGAGGCTGCCTTGATTTTCTGGGTCTTCCAAGTTTTCCACCTTTGGCAGTCTTACCTCTTTTCTATTGCTCTCTATTGACAGAAAATATTACATATTCATTCTTTGACAGGTTTCCACCTCACACAGATTTCAACTTACACAGGTGTTACTGTAGCAGTGTAGGGTGAATCCTGAACCTAATTACTTCTGAGTTATAAAAAAAAGCAGATTAGATATAGGAACACAGACACACACACACACAGGAAAACAGACAATCTAAAGCCAAAGAACTCTCAGGATTATAGGTATCCGAAGCTGAAATAGACAAAGGACATCTCTCTAGAACCACACCTTGAATTCAGATTTCTAGGTTCCTGCACTGTGAGAAAAGAAATTTCTGTTCTTAAAGCCACCCACTTGTGGAACTTCTGTTACAGCAGGCACTAGGTAACAAAAACAGAGTAAAAAGGCCCATTCTTTTCTACCCATACTACAAAACAGTGAGGTTTTTCATTTTTCCTAGGTCTCTTCTTTCAGTCTTCAGAAGATGTAAAACCCATTAAGTCTCCAGAGATTTGGTGGCTAAGTCTGTGCTTTGAAACAAAGAAAGCATGCATTGATCACATAGTAGAAACTCAATAAATATTTGACAAGCGAAACTCCCACCATGAGCGAACATTGCACTAGGTTTTTTTATAAACACTCCCATTTGGTCTTCATGACATTTAAAGTGGGGATTATTTCTCTACTATGCAGACAAGGGTTTGGCTCAGTTACATCATCAGCAGGTGGCCCAGAAGGGAGTCATCCTGAGGTCATCTATGAGTCCATGAGCCCAAACCAGTGAGCAAGGTAATTCTCAGCCTTCTTCACCTCATGATGAAGAATCTTAATTCTCTTAGACAAAGTTGGTCCCTCTTAAGTTTTAATTATTTTAGTCACAATTTTTGAAAAATATTCAACTCTATTGTATCTTTTTTCTTTCTTTTTTTTTTTTTTTAAATTGTGATTTGGGTGAAACTTTACAGAGCAAATTCACTTTCCATACAGCAGCTCACATACATTTTGTCTCATGACATTGACTCCAATTACCACAACACAACAGCTCCCCTCCCACTTCCTCCCAATATTTATATCTTTCCTGTGTCCTTCCCTCCATGCACTCCTGAGCCCTGAGTTATTTCCCTGTGCATACACAGCCCTTCTATTCTCCCATAATTGTTCTCTCCAAGGAGTGTATTGATTTCCTTATTTCTTTTTCAGCAATCTCTTTGCTAGTGCAGAGGAATTCAACTGATTTTTGGATGTTGATCTTGTATCCTGCGACAATGCTAAATCTCTCAATTAGTTCCAGTAGATTTCTGACTGCGTCTCTTGGGTTTTCTAGGTATAGGATCACATCATCAGCAAATATGGAGAGTTTGACATCTTCCTTGTCAGTTTGGATGCCTTTGATTTCCCTTTCTTGCCTTATTGCCCTGGCTAGGACTTCCAGTACAATGTTGAATAGAAGTGGTGATAGAGGGCATCCTTGTGTGTTTCTTGTTTGCAAAGGGAATGGTTTCAGTCTCTCTCCATTGAGCATAATATTGGCTGTGGGTTTTGCATATATGTCCTTTATTATGTTGAGGAATGTCACTTCTATTCCTATTTTGCTGAGAGTTTTTATCCGGAATAAGTATTGTATTTTATCAAATGCCTTTTCTGCATCAGTAGATATGAACATATGGTTCTTTTCCTTTGTTTTATTTATGTGGTGAATGATGTTGATTGTTTTCCTAATGTTGAACCATCCTTTCAAACCTGATATGAACCCCATTTAATCATAATGAATGATTTTCTTTATATGTTGTGGAGTCTATTGGCTAGGATTTTGTTGAAGATTTTTCTATCTGGATTTTTGCAAGCTGGAGTCAGAAGAGGACACAGAACAAGGGATATCATTGCTGATGTCAGATGGAACTTGGCTCAAAGCAAAGAATATCAGAAAGATATTTACTTGTGTTATATTGACTATGCCAAAACTTTTGATTGTGTGGATCATAACAAATTGTGGATAAACATTGAGAAGAATGGGAATTCTGGAACACTTAATTGTACTCGTGAGGAATGTGTACATAGAGCAGGAGGCTGTTGTTCAAACAGAACACGGGGACATTGCATGGTATAAAATCAAGAAGGGAATATGTCAAGGTTGTATTCTTTTACCACACTTATTCAATCTGTATGCTGAGCAAATAACCCAAGAAGGTGGACTATATATGAGGAACGTGGCATCAGGATGAGAAGAACACTCATTAACAACCTGTAATATACTGATTACACAACTTTTCTTGCTGAAGATGAGGATGACTTGAAGCACTTACTGATGAAGATTGAAGAATACAGTCTGCAGTATGGATTGCATCTCAATATAAAGAAAACAAAAATCCTCGTAACTGGACCTATAAGCAGCATCACAATAAATGGAGAAAAGATAAAATTTGTCAAAGACCTCATATTACTTAGTTCTATAATTGATGCCAATGGAAGCAGCAGTCAGGACATCAGATGACGTATAGCACTGGGCAAGTCAGCTGCAAAGGACCTCTTTCAAGTTCTGAGGATCAAAGATGTCTCCTTGAGGACTAAGGTGTGCCTGACACAAGCTATGATATTTTCAATTGCCTTATATGCATTTGTTGTTGTTGTTGTTGTTGTTGTTATGTGCCATCGGGTCAGACCTGACTCAGAGAGACCCCTCCTTGGGTTTCAAAGGTGGTATCACTATGGAAGTAGATTGCCCAACCTTCCTTCCTAGGAGTGGCTGGTGGGTTTGAACCACCAATCTTCTGATTAGCAGTCAAGTGCCTTAGGCACTATGCTACCAGAGCTCCTCATATGCATATGAGAGCTGGACAATGAATAAAGAAAACTAAAGAAGAATTGATGTTTTTGATTTTTGGTGCTGGTGAAGAATTCTGAGAGTACCATGGACTGCTAAAAGAACTAACAAATCTGTCCTGAAGGAAGTGCAGCCAGAATGCTCCTTGGAAGAGAGAATGACCAGACTTCATCTCATCTACTTTGGTAATGTTGTCAGAAGGGACCATTCCCTTGAGAAGGATGTCATGCTTGGTAAGGTGGAGGGTCAACGAAAGAGGGGAAGGCTCTCAATGAGATGGGTTGACACAGTAGCTGCAACGATGGGCTCAGGTATGGCAGGGATAGCAAAGCTTGCACAGGACTGGGCTGTTTCATTCTGCTGTGTAAGCTTGCTATGAGTTGGAGACGACTTGATGGCACCTAACAACAACACACTCATGAAGGATATTGGTCTATAGTTTTCCTCTTGAGTGATGTCTTTGCCTGGTTTTGGTATCAAGGTGATGCTGGCTTCATAAAATGAATTTGGGAGGATTCCATCCTTTTGTAGGTTTTGGAATAGTTTGGGTAGGATTGGTGTCAGTTCTTCTCTGAAAGTTTGGTAGAATTACTCAGTGAAGCCATCTGGGCCAGGATGATTTTTGTTGGTAATGTTTTTATGACCTGTTCAATTTCTTCTTTTGTTATGGATCTGTTCAACTTTTCCACATCAGCCTGTGTTAGTTTAGGTAAGTGGTGTGTTTCTAGAAATCTGTCCATTTCTTCTAGATTTTCAAATTTGTTGGAGTACA
>NW_006921739.1:6842583-6844586 GCF_000298275.1 Orycteropus afer afer
GTGTTGTTCAGTTTGCATATGTTTGCTCTTTTTCTGTTGGTCTTCCTATTGTTGATTTCTAATTTGATAGCATTGTGATCTGAGAAGGTGCTTTGCAGTATTGCAATATTTTTAAATTTATTAAGGCTTGCATTATGGCCTAACATATGATCTATCATGCAGAATGCTCCATCTGCACTGGAAAAGAAAGAAAGACAATGTATTTCACATTGATGGGTTATGTTGTCTTATCCAGGCTGCAACTCTCTGTCTCTTGAGTGGTGCATTTAATCCATTAACATTCAGTGTAATTATCAATAGGTATGAATTGGTTGCTGGCATTTTATTATGTGTTTTTCATGGTGTTCCTGGTTTCTCTGTTTCATATAATTTTCTGTGCTGAGCTCGTTACATTTAAGAATTGTGTTATCATTTCCTTTGTTGCTATTGTTTTAGTATATGCTAAATATTTCTGCTTGTCCTCTTTTTATTGTGATGTGAAAGTTTATCATTTTTCTTTGAGGTTATCCTGTGATTTATAATTTTCTTCCCTAGTTTAGAACAGTCAATTCTATCTTGCAACTCTCTTTGACTTCCTCACCATTTAGAAATTCTGTAACTACACTATTTTTCCCCTCCTTTTGGTTTGTAGTTGTCCTCATTTACCAAATGATGTCTCTGGTTCCCTGCTTACAATTTTGTAAGCTTATTTTACTTTGGATATGTCCATAGCTGTGGTTTCTGGGTTATGTCATCTTGTGTATTAAAGGTCATTTGTTGTTTGCTATTATTGGTTCTCTGTTCAAAGGACTCCTATTAGCATCTATTGTAATGTTGGTCTGGTTTTAACAAATTCCCTAATTTCTGCTTATTTGGAAATCTCCTATTTTCACCATTGTATCTGGGGGACAATTTTGCCAGGTATATAAATCTTGGTTGGAAATTTTTCTCTTTCAGGGTTTTATATATATCATCCCATTGCCTTCTCACTTGCATGGATTCTGTTGAGAAATCAGAGCTTATTCTTACTGATTGTCCTTAGTAAGTAACTTCATTTTCCCCATGCTGCTTTCAGGATTCTTTCTTTGTCTTTGGTTTTGATGAGTTTGATGATGATATGTCTTAGTGATTTTCTTTTGGAGTCTATCTTGTTTGGGATTCATTGGACTTCCTGAATGGATATATTCTCATTTTTCATCATATCAGGGAAGTTCTCTTCCAACAAATCTTGGACAATTTTCTCAGTGGTTTTCTCTTTCTCTTCCTGTTCTGGAATTCCAGTCACACATAGGTTATTCCTTTTGATGGTATCCCACATAAACCTTAGGCTTTTTTTTCACTTTGTTTTAATCTTTTTTCTGATTGATTCCTTTCCAAAGAAGTATTCAGATATTTGTCTTCAATCTAATTAATTCTGTTTTCCATTGATTTTATTCTACTCCTTTCTCCTTTCAATGTGTTATCTATTTCTGAAAATTTAGTATTAATCTTCAGGATTTCTATCTGTAGATTTTGTATCATTTCTAATTTTTCATTTGTTTTGTCATTTTGTTCTTGTATTTTCTTCTGAAATTGTTCTAGGTTTTTGTCTGTGTTTTCCTTTATTTTGTCAATGTTTTCCTTGATCTGTCTCTCAATTTGTTGAAGATACCTAAGTATAATTCCTTTGAAATCATTATCAGATTAGTTCCAATGCTGCTTCTTCCTCAGGGATGTTTTCGAGGTCTGTATCTGGTCCCATTTTTCTACCACTTTATCTTGCTTCTTTGTGTGGACTGTGATGGTCTGTTGCCTCAGAGACTTTGTGACATGGTTGTATTTATATCTCTGTTAAATGTTTGCTAACAAAGCAGTTAACAGTAAGTCAGGTCCTTCTTGGTGGTCATTTATTGTTGGCCAGTTGTGGAAAAGAAAGTGGTGGCTCTCACTCAGTAAGTGAAGCTGCAGGAGGTATGGGTATAGTTGTGTTGCAACAGTACTGTAACTGTCTCCCACTCAGAGAAAAACAACAATCAAATAACCAT
>NW_006921739.1:6845341-6875071 GCF_000298275.1 Orycteropus afer afer
CAATATCCAAGCTGTCTTTGTCATCTGGATCATTGACAAACCGCAGCTCCATATGTCTCCTTTTTTGGTGTTTTCATTCACGTTCTTCTACTAGTTGGAGTTTAGTCCACTTCTATATCCTTCCCTTCAAAGCTCAGGGCTCCAGGATTATCTTCTGTATCTGTGTTAATTGGTTCCTCTTTTCTGTGTTGAAGAGGGTCTGTGTAGTCTGCCTGCCTATTCCGCCATCTTACCAGAACTCTATCATATCTTTTTTCCTTTTAAGGCTCATCTCAGCAACCTGCAAAATATACCAAAATTCACATGCAAATACATCGTGGTGGAGTAAATAGTATTTTAAACAACCCTCAGCAATGATGGCCATAGAAAGGATTGTGAGGCTGGTGCAAGACTGAGCAGTGTTTTGTTCTGTTGTACATAGGGTCACTGTGAGTCAGAGCTGACTCGATGCCATCTAACAACAACAAACAACCCTCTAAATATATAGTGTCTTCATCTAAAAATCAATGTACTGAGTATAGGTGGAAATTCAAACACTTGTATAATTTCTGGCCTTGGTGTCCCACACCTTTCAGTGACTGCATGGGCTTACATTTTATTACTGTTATAAAATAGTGATTAGTTGATTAAATAGAATATAAAAGATCAATGAACGTTTTTACAGAATGTTTAATGAAATGACCCTTAAAAAACAACCCACTAGCTGTCAGATGTCTTTCAAAAATATGTAATCCATCCTAATTATAACAGAACAGACAAACAAACAGCCGAGGCCTTTCCAGTCCCCAAGATCATAAAACTTTCGGCCTCTTTACTGAAACCAACAGCTTGAGGCTCCTCTTCACCCCGGGACAGTTGGTACCTGAGGCTGTGGCCTTAAAAAGCAGCCTGCAGAGGCTGAGACTGAAGTTGTTCTGGCAGCAGGAGGAGGCCCCAAAAGCAGCTGATTATTTTAAAACGTGCTTTCATTCTGCTGCTTGCAGCTGTGAGTTAATTTTTTTTTTTTTTTAAAAAAAAAAAAAGACCATTTGCTTCTTTAAAACCCAGGGTTAGTTTTTTTGTTTTGTTTTGTTTTTCTTTTCTCCCCTCCTTCAGTAGAGCAGCTGCAACCAGAGAAGTACTGACTTTAAAGGCCCCCTGTCTGCCCAAGAGCACTGCTTTGGGACCATGTTTTCCTCTGCAGTGTCAACACTGAGCTCTAGAGGGCTGACGCTTCCAAGGCACTCCTCATTGGCTGATCTGTGTAGATAGGCAAGTGGGTAGACAAATTGTGTTGTTGTTGTTGTTGTTGTTAGGTGTCATTGAGTTGGTTCCAACTCATAGTAACCTTATGTATAATGCAAGGAAACACTCCCTGGTCCTGTACCATTCTTAAAATTGTTGCTGTACTTGAGCCCATAGTTGCAGCCACTATGTCCATCCATCTCATTGAGGGTCTTCCCTTTTTTCACTGATCCTTTACTTTACTAAGCATGATATGCTTCTCCAAGAACTGGTCCCTTCTGATAATCTGACCAAAGTACAAGAGATGGTCTGCTGTTGTTGTTGTTATGTGTTGTGGAGTTGGACCTGACTCATAGCGACCCCTCCTTGGGTTTCCAAGGTGGTATCACTATGGAAGTAGATTGCTCAACCTTCCTTCCAAGGAGTGGCTGGTGGGTTTGAACCGGCAGCCTTCTGGTTAGCATCAAGTGCCTTAGGCACTATGCTACCAGAGCATTCTGGCTATATTTCTTTGAAGACAGATTTGTTCATTCCTCTGACATTCCGGGGTATATTCGATATTCTTCACCAACCCCACAATTCAAACACATCCATTCTTCTACAATTTTTCTTACTCATTGTCCAGATCTCACACGCATATGAGGCGATTGAAAATACCACGGCTTGGGTCAGGTACACCTTAGTTTTCAAAATGACTTCTTTGTTCTTTAATACTTTAAAAAAGTCTTTAGCAACAGATTTGCCCACTGCCATCTGTAATTTGACTGCTGCTCCCATGGGCATTGATTGTGGACCAAGTGAAATGAAATCCTTTACTTCAATATTTTCTGTTTATCATGATGATGCTTATTGGTCCAGTTGTGAAGAATTTTTTCTTTATGGTGAAGTGTAATCCACACTAATGACTCTAGTCTTTGACCATTAGTAAGTACTTCAAGTCCTCTTCACTTTCAGCAAGCAAGATTGTGTCATCTGCATATCTGCAGGTTGTTAATGAGTCTCCCTCCAATCCTGATGCTGTGTTCCTCTTCATATAGTCCAGCTTCTCAGATTACATGTTCCTCAAAACAATTGTAAGACTGTAGAACTTTAAAGCTAGTAGATTTTGAAATAGGAGCCCCAGTGGTACAATGGTTAAGTGCTTGGCTGCTAAGTGAAGGATGGTGGTTGAAACCCATCAGCCACTCAGTAAGAGAGAGATATGGCAGTCTGCTTCCATAAAGATTTACAGCCTTGGACACCCGATAGGACAGTTCTACTCTATTCTATAGGGTAACTGTGAGTTGGAGTTCACTTGATGGCACAAAACAACAACAGGATACTTAGGGAGTCCTTGGGTGGTACAAATAGTTGACTAGTTAACTCCCTTGACTGCTAACCAAAAGATTAGAGGTTTGAGTCCATCCAGAGAGGCCTTGGAAAAAAGTCCTGAAAATCTATTTCTGAAACATCAGCCCTTGAAAATGCTATGAAACATAGTTCTGCTCTGGCACACATGAGGTTATCATGAGTCCAATAGATGATAAGGTAACCGTGATGGTCCTTAGAAGTCCTCTTACCTAACCCTTAGTCATTTTACAGATAAGAAAACTCAAAGACGTAGAGGTTAGGTGGCTGGCTAAGATATCACATCTAGTGAATGATAGTCCCATGGTGTATTGAATCCACAATTGGAGAGCAGGAGGGTGTTGGGAAATAAAGATGGGGGTACTATCATTAGATATATAACTGCCATCAAGGATTTTTCTTCCCCATGACAATATTTGTAACAGTTGTCCACATGGCATGTTAAAAGTGCTGCCAATTGGCCACTGGCTCCTTAGCTCCCCTCCAGTTCCATTTCAGAATCACCTTCTAGAATTCTGGACTACTACTCTCTTCCCATTCACCATTTGTTTCAGGCCTCCCTCCCTCCCGTTGATCAAATAGGCTCATTCATGTCTCCGTCACCATTCAACTGTCACTGGTCTGTCATCCCCACAACTGGCTCAATAAGCAACATCATGATAAATGGAGAAACGATTGATGTTGTCAAGGATTTCATTTTGCTTGGATCCATAATCAATGCCCATGGAAACAGCAGTTGGGAAATCAAGAAACATACTGCAAATCAGCTGCAAAAATACCTCTTTAAAATGTTAAAGAGCAACAATGTCACTTTGAAGACTAAGGTGCACCTGACCCAAGTCATAGTATTTGTAGTAGGCTGATACGCATGTGAAGGCTGAACAATGAATAAGGAAAACTGCAGAAAAATTGAAGCATTTGAATTGTGGAGTTGGTGAAGAATATTGAAAATATTAGGGACTGCCAGAAGAACAAACAAATCTGCCTTGGAAGAAGTAAAACCAGAATGTTCCTTAGAAGCAAGAATGGCCAGATTTCGTCTCTCATACTTTGATCATGTTACAGAAGGGACCAGTCCCTGGAGAAAGATATCAGGCTTAGTAAATTAGAGGGATAGTGAAGAAAGAGAAGACTTCAACAAGATGGATTAGCACAGTGGCTGCAACAATGCGCTCAAGCAAAGCAAAGATTGTACAGATAGTGCAGAACCAGGCAGTGTTTCCTTCTCTTGTACACAGGGTTGCTATGAGTTGGTACCAACTCAATGGCATCTAACAACATCCTTGCCACTCATCACTCCATCATGTTATATGTTCTTACCAATGTGGTACGACTCTAATTCATTAGACGTAAGTATGTGCTTAGTGTAAATTTACTTCTAGCTTTTGGTATCCACATTGTTTACAGGGTTTACTTCTTTGATCACACCACCAAATTAGACAAGGAGTTTTAGATCCTGGCTTTAGAGCATCTCCTGTCAACACAGGATAACCAGTGTCTCTGTAAATCTTCCCAGGTTTCTATAATTTAGAAGGAACCACACAGTAATAAACAGGGGTATCAATCCCATCTCTGCCACTGCCCCTTTAGCTACAGGGTAACTCTGCCAATCACTTGCCAATCAATTTCACAGAATGTAAGTTGCGCCTTACCCAATTCAAGTCTCCTAATTAATGGAGTGACAAAATTTTGACATTTTGTTGGCTTCTCTGGCTCTCATGGGAATTGAGGGAAAAGAATTGAAGAGAATTGAGAAGTAAGGGAAGACTGAGTAAGAAGGGAGCAAGATATGCTGATCTAATAGGTCTTTGCCAGTTTTTAGCTAATATCAATTTTTAAAAAACTAATAATCTTTTCTAACTATAGAAGCAATATTTGTTCACCAGAGAACATCTTTAAAATACTGGAAACCATAAAGAATACAATGAAAACCATTTTGTTTAAATATGATCTCTTTTATTTTCATATAATGAACACCTCAACACCAACTAACTTACTAGATTAGATAATGTGTTAACTCACCCCAAAATTAGGGCACGTTTTAGTACTGTTATGATTCTGAGACATGATCACCAGACACAAGGTCTCATTCCACCTCTCAGCTCTGCCTTCTGTGATGTCAATGTATCATAAGGCCAACTTCCCCTTATGGTCACAGAACGTCTTTCAGTATCACCTAGGACTACACGCATTCTTGTCTGTGTCCAGAATGGATGACTCCCACCCAATCACTGAAGAAAAATCTCTCACTTCTTTCTGATAGGATCAAAAGAAATTATATGACTATTTCTGAATCAGATATGAAAGCCATTACAGTGTTATGCACTGGAATAGGCTTTGTGTCTACCTCTGTATTAAACTATGGCTAGAGGGAAGGCATTGTGCTGATTGATATGAGCCAATGATGAACCACCTGTAAACTCAAAGTGGAGGTCACTCTCACACAATTTCATGCCTGTTACAGATATTGTGTGGTAGTGGGTATAGTGATAGGGAAGCTGAGGAGTTAATAATTATGTCTTCTATACACCAGCAATTCCACTGCCCGGGAAAGCAAATTAGGATTATACTGTCTACACTGCTTTATGACCTCTTCATTTTTAACTCAAAGCATATATCATCAGAGTTTTCTCATGTCAGAGAAAAAAAAAAAAATTAAAAGGCTACATGAAATTTAAATAACCCCTAAGTTTGGACAAGGTACCTAGGTGGCACAAACAGTGTGTGCTCAACTGCTCACCTAACGACTGGCAGTTTGAACCCATCCAGCAATACTTTGGAAGAAAAGACCTGGCAATCTGCTCCCATTAAGATTACAACCAAGAAAACCCTATGGAGCAGTTCTACTCTGTAGGACAAGGGGTTGTCATGATTCAGAATCGACTTCATGGCAACTAACTACAAGATTTGGACATTTTCTTAAGTTGTTTCATTTTTCATCCTCACAAATTAACCTACAACAAGTAAATTTGAACATATATCATTGTTCAACATCCAGGTTCATTTCCTGAGGGTAGAATAATAGAAGTGGAAATCGATGAGTAAAAGAGTGAAAACTAAAGTTTCTGAAACTTATTACAAAATCACCACCTAGAAATATTGTGCCAATTTTACATTCTGGCAATAGTATACATTAGCATATTTAAGTACCCACACCTGTTATATTTTTCAAGGCCTAAAATATAAAAATGTTGTCAGGATTAGTAATTAAACACACGGGGAGAAAAATAAAAGGACACATCACTGATTTATCAAAAACTTGGAATTCAGAATATGGTAACTTGATTTTTCCAATCCATGATGCCTGGTCTATCCTAAGAGAAAACCTGAAGTAAGATCGTATTTGTGAGAGGGAGAAAACTAAAATGTCCTTAGTTCTGGAATAGGTTGCTATTCCATCAGTCCTAGCTCTATGATATGTAAATTATAAGCATGCAATTTGAACTGGCTTGGGCAAAAAGGGAAATTTATTAGCTCATATGTGTATAATGGGGAAAGACTAGATCCAAAAATTAGATGCTGTCAGATGTTTCCTCTCCTTTCTTTACCTTTGTCTCTGTCCATGTCTTTTACTGCAAATCAACAGCCCCTGAGAAGTCAGAACCTGGCTTCTAGAAGCTCCTGGGCTTGCATTGCTCAGCTTCACCACCAGAAAGCCTCACGTCTGTTGGAATTTTGAAGATCCACTGCTAACCCTGACTGGCTTGGTTTCATTCTGGTCATCTACAGACCTTTTGCTTTGAGGAGAGGGAGATGAGTTGCTATAGAGTGATAATAATTGGCAGCCACTATAGTTCATAGGCATGATTTAAGTAGAAAGCAACCGTGTAGGACAGAGTAAAACTATCCATAGAGTTATAGAGTTTCCAATGCTACAAAACTTTGAGGAAGCAGAATGCCAATCTCTCTCCCACAGAGAGGTTGGTGGGTTCCAAATGCTGACCTCTCAGTTAGCAGTTGAGGGCTTAACCGTTGTGCAACCATGGCTCCTATATTATAAGTATTATTTTTTAAAACCTTTAAACAATGTCATGAAGTAGTTTCTGTCTTTCCCTCTCACTGTTTCTCTTCTGCCTCCCTCTGTCTCTCTCTTTCATACACACATACACATACTACAAAGGATGGAGCTGAAATTTGAACCAAGATCAGTCTAATTCTAAATGCTATGCTTTTTCACTTATTATCCATTAAACACTGTTGAGAAATATGGCTGTTATATAAATAAAGATAATATGACTAGATAGCAGGCAATATTAATTATCCCCAACACACACAATCTCTACCATGTGGTGTACAGTTTCCTAGTTTGTTACTAAATGGAAGAATGTTTAATGTTTGCACATTGTTCTGGTTACCTAGTGCTGCTCTGACAAGAAATATACCACAAATGGGATGCCCTTAACAAACAGAAGTTTATTCTCTTACAGTTTGGAGACACTTTAAGTCCAAATTCAAAGTGCCAGGCTCTAGGGGCTGCGTGAAAGCCCCTCAGCCTTGGGCTTCAGCTCTGCCTCCAGCTCCCGGCCCACTGAAGCTAGAGGTGCTTCTTCACTCAGACAGCTGCTGGCTGCTGAGGCTGCTAAGCCCAAGGTTGACAAGAAAAAAGTACAGTCCCAATGTTACCAAACCACACGGTAGGCCATTAATTCACGTCCATTGTAAGTCCCAAGGTCAGCAAAGCATGGCAGGCTGCTGCTGAACAACAACATGGCTACATGCAAGGTCCAAGCGTGCCATAGGCTAGAGACTATCCCCAAGGCTTCTCCTTATATGTAGGAAACACATCCCAAAGGCAGCTACTCAGCTGCTTGTGGTAGATCCTACCATGGAGCTGATTGCCAGTCTCATCATGGGGAATAACTACCACCAGCTGCCCAGCCATTCAACCAGGCCCAGCCAAGTTGACATACAACTTTAACTACCACATGCATCAGCATCTTTCTTTCTGAGACACAGCTACCCAGGGCACGTTGTGACTCACAGAAGAATGTGGATAGAGAGGGCACATATGGAAAGAAACAACCTATCCATATTCCTCTCCCAATCAAAATCTAATATTCATTATCAAATGATATGCTGCATCTCTATCTGTTCACCTTTCAATTTTTTTCCTCTTCTGTACTCCAGAACAGCAGGCTAGCCCATTGCTAAAGTGCACAAAAATGGCTTCTTAGCATCACAGAGGATTCCATATATTTAGTCTAGTCAGAATATCTCATTTTATAGACTAGGGTAATAACAATTAGATACATTCAGTGAATTTATCAGGGTTAAAAGTCTAGCTAATACCATAGAAAAACTCCCACTCAAGCTTCCCACTCCTGGGTTACTGATAATTCCACTCATGCATGGATGATTCAGTTATTACAAAGAAGAGTTTGCACTCAGGGTAAAAAGTAGCACCAGAAAACATCTCCAAAGTGGAAGAATGAAGGAAGATGAGTAACTACATCCTCAAAAGAAGAGTCCTTGCCCTATCACCCTAGAAAGGGATAAATGTGAATCTAATGATATGAGTGGACAATAGAATATCAGTGGGATTAGGTCTGAACTGAAGTAAAAAAGCATGTATCACTTGCTACTATGTGCACAAGTATCTACTTTGTGCAAGGTGCTGGGGTTAGAGCAGTAAACAGCACATATATGCATACTGGCCTCACAAAGATAGCCTCTAGTGGGGAAGATGGACATTACATGAACAGTTACAGGTATAATGGCTATTTTAAAAGGCCATGTGTAAGATACAATGGAACTACAGAGTAAGTGATAGATGGCAGCAGAAGTAGCCTGTCAGAAGAAGAAAAGGAAAAAAAAAAACTCACTGCCATAGAGTTGTTTCTGACTCATAGCGACCCCTCCTTGGGTTTCTGAGGCTGTATCTCTATGGAAATAGATCACCCAGTCTTCCTTCCAAGAGAGGCTGGTGGGTTTGAACCGCCAGCCTTCTGATTAGCAGTCAAATGCCTTAGGCACTATGCCAAGCTCTGAGCTTGTCAGAAGAAGGGAACTCAATCTGAGATTTGATTGCTGAGTCAGATATGTTCAGGATCATGTAGATAGAGTGATGATTCAGGCTAAGGGAAGAGCATACATAAAAGCCTGGAGATGAGAGAAATGGTGGTTTAGGAACATGAAAGTATATTGCTGTGGCTACGGCATAGAAGAGGGAGAAGACACAATGATTATCTGGACAGGCAAGTAGTATGTAGAGTTCTGTGTACTATATTCAGGAATTTGGTCTCTATCCCAAGGATAAAAGAAAGAGTTTTAAGCAGGAGGAGGCAAGATCAAATTCACCTTTTTAAAAAAGTCACTCTACAAGCAGCATTGAGAAACTGGAAGGAACTGAAGTTGAGCATAGTGAAAAAACTTAGAAGGCTCTTTACTAGTCTGAGCAAACCACGGCAGTAACTTAGAGGCGATGGGGGCTATGCAGATGGGGAGGAACACATGATTTGCTTCCATTGTTTCATGAATCATATATACTGCAAAAAGCAAAACCAAACCAAAAGTCTGTACACTATAAGGTCTCTGAGAATTAGAATAGAAAAGAATCTAAATTGCCTCCTGTTTGTAAAGAAAGAATTGGAGAAGTGAATGGGCAGAAGAAAAATAAAATTAAGGGAGGTGATTCTGTTTCACAGACACAATTTCCTGGCCAGATGCTGTCGTAGAAATTTCAGAAATGCCCACTAAAATCATAAATGGAAATCACATATTCGTAACATTTAATGAGAATACAGGCTGGATTTATAGCCGCTAAATGTGCAGTATAGATGAAGATGATGATTTGCCCTTGGAAGGTGGAAATACACATGATAGAGGAAAACAATACCCAGAAATGTGACAAATATTTACATGAAAATGAATCATTGGAAAAACTCAAAACTTTAATATTGTATTACCAAATTATCTTTAGGGCCCTCAAAAAGAAATAATAAATAATAACTGTGCATTTTTCTGCCACTAATTTTTGTTTTTTGTAAAATTTCTAGAGTTGTCAGTGGAAGTTCTGTTTCCAGAATGTGGCCTAGGAAATTTATAGTCTGTAACTCAGAGACCAAAGACCTTGAACACCAAGAAAATCTCTTACCCTTATTTATATACACAGTTCTTTATCACAAAGGAAGAGCTGGTACCCATTCCAAGTAACCAATCATTATGCAAGGAATATTCTGACTCACCCAGAATCCTTAATCAGTAAATGCTGTGCCAGTGGATAGAAAGTGGGAAGAAGTCACACCATCCATTAATAAAAAATGACTGGGGCTTTCTATCAACAGAAGCATCATTAGGAAATGTATGGTAGGAAAATAGTAGGCTGTAGATTTGTGGTGGCAGAGATGGCGGTGGAATACTAACATTTATACTCTCTTAACCACTTTGTTTTAAAATGATGCCGGATTTCAGGTAACTACACATGTGCTTAACAAAGCATTTGCATTTTCAATTTCTTACAGAATTCCTGACCGTAACCTCAAGAGATAGGATACTTTCCTGCCTCATCTGTCCCTTTGGCCTTTCCTCAAACCTCCAAACACAAATATTTCCAACAGGCAGGTGACACATTTTCTGAGCATACCCACTATGAAGGCAATGGTTGATTCTTGGCAAAGGATAAATCAAATATGAAGGGGAGAACCTTAGATTAATTCAATACTTTGTTGAACAGTCTTTCTCTTCATTGCACTTCCACCCCCAAACATCATGAATTAATGAACCCTTGAGTAAACAGATAAAATATGATTCAGATTTCCAGTAAACTGTGCAATTTGTATCCTAACTAAGGATGCTTCCTAGCCACTGAGTAGACTTGTGATTTCAAAGTAACTGCATTGCATTTTGAAAGAAGAAAGAGCAGTCATGTTCCATTAACAGAAAGCCTTCTCAAGTATGTCACTCAGTAGGATAAGAAGATCTGAGTCATTCACTGAAGGTGAATGGGAGAATCATAAGTTCATATAAAACATCTACAAATCTTAATAGGCAGATGAACTAAAACCACACAATTCCTCACTACTGTATAACTTTTCAAGTATTACTAATGCATGCCACCAGTGGATTAACTAATAGTATTCTACTTTAATAGCATTTCTGCACTATCATTAACCCAAGCATGGTCCATAAAGTTATTCAAATGTCCATAAATGAGCTTACTACCAGTTTATGTGATTTTCTGTTCTATCAGCTCAATAAGAACAACAGTATCAAATTCTTCACCCTGGCTTGGTTGGGGCTGAGGGCTGGGGATTACATAATAATGTCAGTGATTAAAATGTCTTTAAAATGAATTCAAATCACTATTGTGTCAATTTTCTATGTCTTTCTTTCAAAAAATGATGGTTCTAATCCTAATATCTGCATAGTAAGATATGATTCTAATGATATTCCACTATTAATCTATATTATAACTCCAGATGGAACCTGAATAGATGGTGTTTTCAAATCACTACCCAGTCTATGTTGAAAATTATACTGGTTTTGATAAGAACTGTTTGGAATACCCCACCCTCAAAGAAAAAAAAATAATAAAAAAAAGATCCTATTTAATCCAATGTTCTATTGGAATTCCAGGATTTATGTCACTATTATAGAAAAACTCATTTTGGTTATAGCACCAACATGACCAAATAAATGACTTCAAGATGCTAGGAGAAAGTATTTGGCCAAGATAAATAGGTGTTCAAACAGGCCTCCCCAGCTCACTCATTTTGCTATATGGAAAATGAAATAACCAACTTTAATGTACACCAAATGAGATTTGGAAGCATGTTCTAATTCACTTCATTCTGTACCAGGAGTGAGCAGTTTTTGATCTCCCTGCTTTCACCCTTAACCTTTCCAGTCCATACTCAACAGAATCACCAGAGTGATCCTTTTAAAAAATATGCCCAGTCATTTTACTCCTCTGTTTGAAACCCTCTCATGATTCCTATTACACAAAGAGTAAAAGCTGGAGCCCAGTTTGAGGTTACAGGCCCTACACAATGTGGCCTTTCTGACCTCTCTTTCACCCACCCCTTGCTCAATTTACTCAAGCCCCACCAGGCACGCTGTTTCTCAAATATGTCTAGGATATTCACAACTCAGGGTCTTTGCACTAACCCCTCTGATTAGAACACTATTCTGTTCAACATTCACCTAACTCATTCCCTCATCTCCTTCAAATCTTTTCTTGATAGTCACTATCCCAGGCCAAACTTGCCCACTCTATTCAAACTTCTACTTAACACTCTCCACTCTAAATACCCCTTGTCTTGTTGTTGTTAGGTGCCATTGAGTTGTCCCTATGCACAGCAGAACAAAACACCACTCTGTCCTGCATCAGTTCTGCGATCGCTGCTATACTTGAGCCCATTGCCACAGCCACTATGTCAATCCATCTCATTGAGGGCCTTCCCCTCTCTTGGCAATGCTCCACCTTTCCAAGCATGACATCCTTCTCCAGAGAATGGTCCCTTCTGATAACATGACAAAAGTAGGTGAGATGCACTCTAATTTTATCAGCTGGAATACTCCTTAGAAAGGAAAATGGCCATATTTTATCTCTGGCACGTTGGTCAGGTTGTCAAAATGGACTAGTCTCGAGAGAAGGATATCATGCTTGATAAAGGGTCAGCGAAAAAGAGGAAGACCCTCAATGAGATGGATTGACACAGTGGCTGCAACAATGGGCTCTAGCCATAGAAATGATTGTGAGGATGCCACATGTACATAGGGTATCTGAGTTGGAACCAACTCAACGGCACTTAAAACAACAGTATAATTTACATATGTATTATTTTATTATCTCCCTTCTTCACTGGAATTTTAACTTCTCATGGACAGAAATTTGAATTCATTTTGTTCACTGCTAAAGATCCAGAATTTGGAACAATACATGGCACATAGTAGGTGCTTAGTAATATTAGTTGGTTGAATGAATAAATGAACTTCTTGCTGAGCAGAGAGATAGCATACTGAAGAATCTCAAATATTTGACTTAAACTCATGAATTAAATTCTCTAGGCCTCTCTTTTTTCATTCTGTAAAGTGGAATAATTACCTACTCCTTGGAAGGAAGTTTGGGCAGTCCACTTCTCTAGTGATACTGCCTTGGAAACCCAAGGAGGGGTCACTGTGAGTTGGGTCCGACTTGATGGCACATAACAACAACAACAACAATGTGTAAGGAGCTCTGGTGAAGCAGTGTCTAAGGCATTTGGCTGCTAACTAGAAGGTTGGAGGTTCAAACCCACCAGCCACTCCACAGAAGGAAAACCAGGTAATCTACTTCCATAAAGTTTGACCACCTTGGAAAATCAATGGGGGGCTGCTATGAGTCAGAATCGACTTAATGGCAAAGGGTTTTGTTTTTTTGTTTTAATGTCTAGGGTTGGTGTATGAATTAAGGGAGAAAAGAAATGCAAAGCATTAAGATAGTGCCTTAATAGTCCATGAATGATAAAAGCAACAATAACAGAAACAATGCCTAACATTTGTATAGAATTTTACTTTCTATAAAGGAAACTCACTGTTTTCATTAAAGACTCTTATCATTAAGGAAAATAGAAATAACTGGATCCTCAGTGTCTGAGTCTTAGTAATGTCAGGGGATTTACCAAGGTCATGAGAGTATAAAGCATGGAGGCAGGATTCAAATCAAGTCCTTGGATTCCAAGACTTATACGCTTCATCAGGAAAAGGAAATATTACCTCCAGCTTAGGGTTTTAACAGAAAGAAACGTCTTTGCAGTGGTGTTTTTGTTTATTTGTTTATTGTGTCTTGGACGTCTGCATAGAATGTGGCTGAGAAGAGACGACAATTGTCAACATCCAGAGCCCCTTTAAGTCCCACCAAGTCAGGATTCAACCACTGGAAGTTAGCGTCTCATTGACCACTGATTCATCCATGCATACTAATATCAGTGCTTTTATTATGTTTCTCAACAAAGCTATAACCTCCTCAAGACAAATATTATGTTTTATTTTATTTTTTTTACTTTCCAACTCCTGATTGAGTTAAAAAAAAAAAAAAAAAAACTTAGTTGATGTTTAAATTCATAGTGAATAAATGAATGAATGGAAGAATGGAAATACTTACTGGTGGTGCTACATTGGCTTGCAGCACATATTCTCCTTTCTTGTCTACTGAAGTAATTAGAATACAAGCAGATGTCTACAGCAGCATGCCCCTCCCCAATCCTCTACAATTGTGTTAATTGGAGAACTAGTTTCCCAAAATGTTATGCACAGAAGAATTACACATTTAGGTAATGCTCACACAGGCTTTTTCACTACAGGACTTTTCAGAGCCTTCAATACACCAAAATATATCGCAAATCTTCAAAATTTAAATAGTGTGCAGAATCTTGGAAATTAATTGGATCATGCAAGGAAAAAAAAAAACGTTTTGCATAGAACTTCTCTCAAGTCAAGTTTCCCAAGAACATACTTATATGTACCAAATACATTTAGAATCTTCAAAAGCAGAGTTCATAAAAACAATAAAATAAAACTCCAGAAACATGAAGAAGTCAGGGAGAGTTCACATTTTTTAAAAGTTGAATGTGTTCCAGAGTAATTTTACTTAGATTTACTATTTACTTTCTATTAAGGCTAATTCTAAATTTGTGTAATACTACAGATCTTTAGTCTCAGTCTGTCTTAGTCTGGAAGCTCCTCTGAAACTGCTCACATGGGATGACCTTGCTGGTATTTGAAATATCAGTGGTATAGCATCCAGCATCACAGCATGTGTAAGCCACCACAGTATGAAAAACTGACAAATGAGTAGACTAGACTAAGACATACTAGGAAGAAGGAAAAGGTAGTCCACTTTGGAAATAATTGACCACTGAAAACCTTATGAATAACAGAGAAAAATTGTGAGATGTAGTGTTGGAAGATAGCCCCTCAGGTTGGAAAGCACACAAAATATGACTAAGGAAGAGTTGTATCTCAAAGTAGAGTTGACTTTAATGACATAGATGGAGTAAAGCTTTGGGGACCTTCATTTGCCAGAGTGGTACAACTCAAAATGAGAAGAAACAGCTGCAAACATCTATTAATAATTGGAACTTGAAATGTATTAACTGTGAATCTAACAAATATGGAAGCTGTCAAAAATGAAACTGAACACATAAAGATCAATATTCTAGGCATTAGTGATCTGAAATGGACTGGTATTGGCCATTTTGAATGAGACAATTTTATGGTCTACTATGCCTGGAATAACAAATTGAAAAGGAATGGCATCACTTTCATCATCAAAAAGAATATTGCAGCATCAATCCTGAAGAACAATCCTGCCAGCAATAGGACAATATCCATATAAATACAAGAAAGAACTGTTAATATTACTATTATTGAAATTTATGCACTAACCACTAGAGCCAAAAAAGAAAAAAAAATTGAAGATTTTTATCAACTTGTGCAGTCTGAAAATGATCAAAACATACAATCAACATGCAGTGATAACTACTGGTGATTGGAATGTGATGATTGGAAACAAGCATAAACCAAAACCAAACCAAACGCACTGCTGCCGAGGTAGCAGTCAAATGCCTTAGACATTATGCCACCAGAAGCACAGATAGTTGGAAAATGTGGCCTTGGTAATAGAAATGATGCAGGAGACCACATGATAGAATTTTACAAGATCAATTACTTATTAATTGTAAATGCCTTTTCTCAACAACATGAACAGTGACTATACACATGGACCATGACAGATGGAATACACATGAATCATATCAACTATATCTGTGGGAAGAGACAATGTAAAAGTTCAATATCATCAGTCAGAACAAAGCTATCAATTGCTCATACACAAGTTTAAGTAAAAGAACAAGAAAATTAAAACAAGTCCATGAAAACAAAAATATAATTTTGAGTATATCCCACCTGAGTCTACAAACCATCTGAAGAAAAGATTTGACACATTGACTGAAGACTAGGTGAGTTGTGGGATGACATCAAGAAAATCATACATGAAGAAAGTAAAAGATCATTAAAAAGACAGGAAAGGAAGAAAATACTAAAATGGATGTCAGAAGAGACTCTGAAACTTGCTCTTGAATAGAGAGTAGCCAATGCAAATGGAAGAAATGATGAAGCAAAAGATCTGAACATAATCTTTCATATTGCAGATTGAAAAGACAAAGTACTATAATGAAATGTGCAAGGACCTGGAGTTAGAAATCCAAAAGGGAAGAACATGCTCAGTATTTCTCAACTGGAAGGAACTGAAGGAAAATTTCAAGTCTCAAGCTGAAATATTGAAGGATTCTATTAGCAAAATATTGAACGATGCAGGAAACATCGAAATAACGTGGAAGGAATACACAGAATCACTGTGTCAAAGGAATTGGCTAATATTCAACCATTTCAGGAAGTAGCAAATGACTATGAACTGATATAGTATTAAGAAAGAAGTCCAAGCTGTGCTAAAGGAATTGGCAAAAAACAAGGCCCAAGGAATTGACAGATTATCAATTGATATGTTTCAACAAATAGAAAATGCACTAGAGACACTCACTCCTTTATGCCAAGAAATTTGGAAGACAGTTACCTGGTCAACTGACTAGAAGATATATATATTTGTGACCATTCCAAAGAAAGTTGATGCAACAGAATATAGAATTTATCAAACAACTTCATTAACATCACATGCAAGTAAAATTCTGCCCAAAATATATCAAAATAGGTTGAAGCAGTACATAGACATGGAACTGCCAGAAATCCAAGCAAGACTGAGGAGAGGACTTGGAGCAAGGAGTATCATTGTTGATGTCAGATATATCTTGGCTGAAAGCAAAAAGTATCAGAAAGATGTTAACCTAAATTTTATTGACTATGCAAAGGCATTTGACTGAGTAGAATATAGGAAATTATGTATAATATTATGAAGGATGGGAATTCCAGAACACTTAATTGTTCTCATGTGGAATCTATGAAGGCAGTTGTTCAAATAAAACAAAGAGATACTGCATGGTTTAAAATCAGGAAAGGTGTGTATCAGGGCTGTACTCTTTCACCAGATTTATTCGATCTGTATGCTGGTAGCATAGTGTCTAAGGCACTGGACTGCTAACCAGAAGGCTGGTGGTTCAAACCCAACAGCCACTCCTTGGAAGGAAGATGGGGCAATCTACTGCCGTAGTGATATGGCCTCGGAAACCCAAGGAGAGGTCGTTATAATTCGGGTCTGACTCAACGGCACATAACAACAACAACATGCTGAGCAAATAATCTGAGAAACTGGACCACATGAAGAAGATCACAGCATTAGAATTGGAGGAAGACTCATTAACAACCTGTGATATGCAGGTGACACAATCATGCTTGCTGAAAGTGAAGAAAATTTGAAGCACTTACTGATGAAGATCAAAGACTACAGCCTTTAGCATGAATTACACCTCAACATAAAGAAAATAAAAATCTTCACAACTGGACCAATAAGCAATATTATGCTAAATGGAGAAAAGATTGAAGTTCTCAAGATTTCATTTCATTTGGATCCACATTCAACATCCATGGAAGGAGCAGCCAAGAAATCAAACAATGTATTGCATCAAACAATTCTGCTGCAAAAGAGCTCTTTAATGTGTTAAAGAGTAAAAATGTCACTTTGAAGACTAAGGTGCATCTGACCCAAGCCATTGTCTTTTCAATAACCTCATATACATGTGAAAGCTGGACAGTGAATAAAGAAGACTGCAGAAGAATTGACGCATTTGAATTGTGGTGTTAGAGAAGAATATTGAATAGATCATGGGCTGCCTAGAAAAATGAACAAATCTGTCTTGGAAGAAGTACAGCCAGAATGCTCCTTAGAAGTGAGAGTAGCCAGACTTCATCGTTCATACTTGGGTCATGTGATCAGGAGTGACCAGTCACTGGACAAAAATATCATGCTTAGTAAAGTAGGTCATCAGTGAAAAAGGGGAAAACCCTCAACGAGATGGATCTACACAATGGATGCAACAATGCGGGCTCAAGCGTGGCAGAGATTGGATGGCACAAGGCCAGGCAGTACTTCAATCTGTTGTGTATAGGTTTGCTATGAGTCAAAAGCAACAAAAACAACACAGATCACTTGACAAAAATTATTGAGAAAAATATAAAGAACTTTGAAGAATGTGCTGAATGACTGATGTTTTTTATTTCATTATTTTTTGAAAAGAAGACATAGGTTTGGAGCCTTATAGAACTTCATGAAATTTAAGTAGATCAAATCTCATAGGCATAGCAGCTAAAGAGATAATGAGAACGAGAATGAGAAGAAAAGATGTCCTTGTCCTACTTGCTTTATTTTATTTTGTTATCCTGGTGTCCTTCTTTCCTCCTCATTCCTTCCTGCCTACATTTCTCCCTGTGAAAATGCTGCTTTTCTGATCTCCTGTGGTTGATTGTTCTAAGGAGTGTATCTCCCTGGTGTAGTTGTCTAGCTCATCTATTATTTGGTTGAGAGTTAAGCCATGGGACTGAGTTTAATTCTGGGCCTGAAGATGACTCGAGGCCATGGTCTCAGGGGTTTCCCCAGTCTCTACCCAGGAAGTACACCCAGTTTTTTTATGTATTTTTTCCCCACATTTTTTCTCCCCCTCTATCTAGGCTCTCCAATCTTGATCCTTCCAGAGTGGCTGGCATTTTGTTCCACATTTTTTCTACCACTCTATCCAGGATCTCCAATCTTGATCCCTTCCAGAGTGGTTGGCATTGGTAGGTGGGCAACATCTAGTTCTTCTGTTCTCAGGCTCATATGGGCTGAGATTCTCATGGTCCATTAATCTTTTGGACCAACTTTTTCCATGAGTCTTTGATTTTCTTCACTCTTCTTTGTTCCAGATGAAGATAGACCAATAATTGCATCTCAGGTGGCTACTCACAAGCTTTTAAGACTCCAGTTGCCACTCATTGAAGTAAGATTTAAAACAGTATCTTTGTGCACTGTGCTGTGCCAATTGAGCTTGATGCCCGCCCCCAACCATGGTCCCCAGGCCTCAGGTCCAGTGACTCACCCCTCAACATGCTCAGTTGTGGCTAAAAAGTGGCTAACTTTGCCCCCGTTAGCTTTAAACTACATGTGAACAGTTTTATAACACACGAAAATACATATGTAAGAATGTCATCGTCATCTGCCAAACCTATGTATGGCTATGGAGATACTCCCATTTGTCTATCTATACCTAATCTTGCCCCATGTATTTTAGCTCAGACTCTAATAACATTCCCCTTTGACTCACCTGACTGAAATCTTTAACAAAAGGCAAATGTTATCCAAAGAACTTTATAAGCAAATTACATCTGTCTTAGTTTCGTAGTGCTGCTATAATACATGAATGAAGAAGAATTGATGCGTTTGAGTTATGGTGCTGGTGAAGAATACTGAGAGTACCATGTACTGCCAAAAGAAATAACAAATCTGTCCTGGAAGAAGTGCAGCTGGGATGCTCCTTGGAAGCAAGAATGGCCAGACTTCATCTCACCTACTTGGTCATGTTGTGAGACGGGATCATTCTCTGGAGAAGGATATCATGCTTGGTAAAGTGGAGGGTCAAGGAAAAAGGGGAAGGCCCTCAACGAGATGAATTGACATAGTGGATACAATAACGTGCTCAGGTATAGCAAGGATTGTGAGGCTGGCACAGGACTGAGCAGTGTTTCCTTCTGTTGTACACAGGGTTGCTATGAGTCAGATCTGACTCAATGGCACCTAACAACAACAACAAATTTATTTTCTCACAGTTTATTATTGCTTTTGTTGGGTATTGTCCAGTCAATTCCAGTTCATGGCAACCTTATTGGACAGAGGAGAACTGCTATGGTTTTCTAGGCTATAATCTTTATGGGAATAGATCACCAGGACTTTCCTCCAAAGAGCAACAGAGTGGGCTCAAATGACCAACTTTTAGGAGGTTAGAAGTCTGAATTTAGGACACTAGTTACAGAGGAAAACTCTGTGACTTGTAGGAATGTCCTTATGTCTTAAGCATTCTTTAGTTCCTTTATGATCTTCATATAGCCTGGTATCTATCTTCCTTAGTACATTGTTGTTTGTCTTGTGTCTAAGCTGTTCCTTATAACTGAGACGTGAGTGATTAAGTTTAGGAACACCTCCCACTGATATGACCTCATTAACATAATAAAAAACCCTATTCCCAAATAGGATTACATCCATAGACACAGAAGTGAGAATTCAAACACATATTTTGGGGTAACAAAATTCAATCCATAACAACAAGGTCACAGGCACTGGGGATTAGGAGTTGGACACATCCTTCTTTATTTCATTTATCTGTAATGTTAAATGAACCCAACAAGGTACTGAGGGCATAGGCCATAGAATTTATACAATTTGATGAGGTCAAGAAGAAAGACTGGGAGTGAGATGTGTCATAGCAAGAGAATTGTAATTGGGGTCTCTGAAGGAGGATTTAGGAGGACAATATAGGGAAGGATGATCCAGTAAGAGAAGGAGGAAAGAAACTGAATTCCATTTCATCTATTAATACTTTTGCTTCATGGTGATGTTGATGATAGATCTTGAGTACTGAAGTTTTTGTTTTCTAGAAATTCACGGGACTTAAACCTGGCTTTGTAGATATTGCTGGCCAGAGATGCAAAGATACACAGTGAAGGAAATAATGACCAGAAGGGACACTGGCTTTATTTAGTAAATAAGTTACTGACAGTGTAGTGTATTAGTTTCCTGGGAAATTACCACATACTCCATGGCTTAAAACAACAGAAATTTATTCTCTCCCGTTTCTGGAAGATGTATATTTGAAATCCAATTGTCAGCAGGATTGGTTCTTTTTGGAGGCTCTGGGAGAATCCATTCCATGCTTCTGTCTTTGCTTCTTGTGGCTGTCAAAAGCCCTTGGCATTCTTGGCTCGTAGGTGCATAGCTCCAATCTCTGGCTGCCTTCACATGGCCTTTTCTCTGTGTCTCTGTGGGTCAAATCTCCCTTTTTTTTCTCTCTCTCTCTCTCTCTTATAAAGACACCAGTCATTATATTTAGGGCCCACTCTAAACCCTAGTGTTTTCATCCCAAGATGCTTAACTTAATTATATCTGCAAAGACCCTATTTCCAAATGAAGTCAAGGTCACAGGCACTGGGGATTAGGAGTTGGACACATCATTTTTGGGTGATACTACTTAAATCCACTACAGATGGGACCTCCCAAGATGGCCTAGACATTCAAAATTAAAACAAAATAAAATACGCCTTTTGTCTGGTTCATCAACGAATGCCCCATTTTCCCCTTTTCTCACTCTGCCCCACCTCATCCCTCCATCCTGAGCCATAGCCCTGAATGAATGTTGTTGTTGTTGTTGTTGTGTGCCGTCGAGTCGGCCCCGACTCATAGCGACCCCTCCTTGGGTTTCCGAGGCAGTATCACTACGGAAGTAGGATTGCCCAAACTTCCTTCCGAGGAGTGGCTGGTGGGTTTGAACCACCAGCCTTCTGGTTAGCAGTCGAATAGGAGCTAGAAATTAAGTGGATTTTTTCCTTTGGTTTGTCAGAATTTTATGTGAATATTAACACATCAAACTAGGAAGAAAAACAGTGCAGTCTACTTCCAAGATGAAACAATAAAGGCCTAATGGATCATAGGTGAGCATAGTCTGACTTGCTTGCTTTGGATACATCATTAAGAGGGTTAATTGCTGGAGGAGTATTTCATGGCTGGTTATGTAGAGGGCCAGCAAGCGCTGGGGAGATGTTCAGCGAGATGAATTGGCACAACAGGCACTACAATGGACTTGATCATACTGACCGTCCGGAGGATTACTCAGGACCTGACACCATTTTGTTCCATCGGCCATAAATTCTTCGTGAGTCAGAGTCAGTTCAAGGCAGCTGTTTATCTAGCTTTAATCATAAGTACTGCACTAGGTCCTAAATTTTATTTTTTCAAGTTCCAAAATTATATAGACTATTTGACTAGCATATAAATTTCCTCCTCTCTTTCTGTGCATACTTTTATGAATCATTAATGGAATTACTTGATTGAGATTTAGTTCTCTTATAGAGGCTGTTTCCAAAAAACCAAACTCACTGCCATCAATTGATTGCGACTCATAGCTACCCTCTTTGGGTTTCTGAGGTGGTAAATCTTTATGGAACTAGATTGCCTGGTCTTCCTTCCTCAGAGTGGCTAGTGGGTTTGAACCTCCAACCTTCTGGCTAGCAGTCAAATGCCTTAGACACTGAGCCATGAGCACTCTTTTAGAGAATGCTTACTAAACTTTAAATCAGAAATCTTAAACCCTGAATTCAGTTATTTTTTGCTGTCCATGTTCTCACTATGCCCTTCATACAAAGATTTCACTCCTATTCTGTGGAGGTCTTATCTCCAGGCCATTCATGGTTCCTACAGCTATCTGAGGCAAAGGCATTCTCTGAGGGCATCTCATTCTGGAAAATTCTAATGGGAGGCTTTTAAACTGGTAACCACTGAACAATCAGTGGAGTCTTGATGCTGCATAGGGAGGATACACTGACTCCAGATGAGTAGAGCCCACCATCCATCAGCAGGGTCCTCATCCCACTCAGTCTCGCCCACAGCTCCTCTCTCTGAGCTGCGCAAAGCTGCTCTTCCTTTATCTTCTTAAGAAGATCTAGTTTCCTCTGGATCTTTTCCAGGATAAATCCCACTCATTTCCTTGACTCGCAATGTCCTCTTGAAAACTAAATAATGAAAGCAGATGCTCTAACTCAGACACATATTTTCTCACTCAAATGTTCATCACAGCTTCCCACCCAAAGCCAAGACATTATCTGGTGGGAAATTCACAATCTCTAAAGCTCACAGAGAGGTTGTTCAGACTGTTCTTGTGGGCTCCATAACTGTATCTTTCAACTAATCTAAAATTTTGTTTTATAAAGCTTTTGTGTGCTCTCTCTGCTTTGACTGTAGGGGATATCCACAGGTAAATACAGATACTTTTTCTTTTTGAGTACCCTGTACTGTTTCAGCTCACTGGTACAAGCACAATTTTAAAACAAAAATAATAACCATAACAACCAACCAGATATTTTATCTGTTGGAAAAAAAGGAAATATACTAGCTGGAAATCCCTGTCCTTGGCCAGTCACAAATAAACTAATATATTTGCACTTAGACCCACAAATGACACCCACAAAGGCAAAATCAGAACAATTACTCCTGCATAGTCCTCATAATCATTCATCCTCCCTCAGGACACAAGGGCAGGAGAAGATCATATCATTGGCAAGTCATTTCTAATTGTTTCCATAAACCAACAGACCCTATACCTTGAACACAACCCTGCTTATAATCGTATCATCTGCCACAGACCAAAATTTTTCAATGTTAAGGATCTAAAAGGCAGGCTGTTATAATAACCTTATGTGTCTTACTGAATTGCTGCTTCTAGAAAATAAAATAAAATAAATTAATTAAAAAGATTCACATCCAGTATTTCATGTGACTGTAGTTTATCCTCCATGGCACGCACAAACTTTTTTTTAGAAATTACGGGAAGTGTCAAGACCCTTACTTGTTACAATTTAATTTTGTGCTGCTAAGGCAATTACAGTTCAATGAATGATGATTCAAACACATCGAAGTTTTCATTACTCTTTGCTTAATTTGTCAGTTAATGCCTTTGAGTTCTACAGTTTCCCCAGCAGTCTTAAGTTGCCATTAAAAACCTGTCATGGAAACACAACCTTCTGATTCCAACCAGGTTTAAAGAGTATATATTCTTTCATTGTTAAGAAAGTTAGAACTTATACCTGAAGCAAAATATTCATACTGTAGGAATGAATTAGGAAAAGTTGCAATAATTCTGAATTAGTGTTTTAATACAACAGCACTGCAGTAAATACCAGAAATAAGAGTTCATGCTTAAGATACTATATATCACAAGAATGTTACTTTCTATCGATGTTTCTTAGTGGTTTATGGTTACCTGATAAATGTTGGACTTTTACATTCCTCTCCATGTCCCAAGCATCTACTACGTTTACACATTTTATACTTCTCTAATATTTTTGCAATACATTTTCCTGAATCGGCTGATGACATTTAATAGAATGTTTAAGATACAATATAAAACCTTAAATGCTTTTGCTTATTCTGGGGAAAAAAAAATGTGCACATAGATTGGATTTCAAATTAAAACCTACGACGGTCTACCCAACATTTCTGCTTCTGGTGTACATATTAAAATATAACTAAATGGATCTTATGCAATACTGCAACATCAGTACAAATAACAAGCTCTTGTACTTACAAGTAAGCTAGATGATTAAGGAGCTATTAATGAAAGGAAACAAAACCACAGTGCTGGGATGTAATAGTCCATGAAATTCTTATTGGTAGAAAGGGAATCTGCAGTAAATAAATATTAACCTAAATGCTATAGAAAACATAAAGCAAACAGGGAAAATGTATTCTTTAAGCTAAAATATAGGTACAAAATTGCTGACGATGTAAGGAAAGCCTATTTGCATACCACAGGGCTCCATCTGCTGTGGAAAATACAAGCTGCAAGAATGATTTAATATTTAATAGAAGTAGTAGCCGCTGTTAATTATAATTTGCACATTTACAAATCAGCACTGATAGCAATACAAATTATGAAATATAAGGGTGTTCTGCTGGATACTGGGGAAAATAAGATGACAGACAAAGTTAATGGAGTATCCCTAACCACAGCTCTGTCAGAACACATCAGAGAACTAATCCAGTTACAAAGAGCCTGCAATGGAAAATCTATTTAAAATATTAAAATGCTGTTTGGTAAAAGCTTTTTCATAGTGCATTTTACTTAAACAGTTGCTTATTGCTCATGGGTCATTAGCTGTACACCCAGATGCATTCCACAAAATGTCATTTAAAAGAATAGTAGAAATTAAATAAGAAATTTATTTCTGTAGAATTTTTTTTCTTGATATATAGAAAGAGTTTGCTAAATATCTAGTCTGGATATGGAAAAAATAATGTGGAAAGCTATGGAATTAAGCACAATACTTTGCCTACATTGAGCCATCAAATTCAACACAACTTTTCCCTCTAGACCTGATCTTATTCCCATTTATACTCAGATGCTAATAGTGATGATACAAATCGACTCTTATTTCGTCAGAAGACAGAAATTACCATTGATTTTTTCATTAATCTTCTATTTCACCTCATTTCTCTCATCATCATATAATATGGATTAGTGATGGAAGCATTTTATGCACAATGTTTTTAATAGTAACTTTTGTTCTCTAAATCATGAATACTGCTAATTTTAGCCTTTGGAATCCCTAATTTACAGAACTGATCCTTTATCCAAATTCCTTCAATTTACTGTGATTAGGAAATCTTTGCTCTGTGACCACTATTTTCAATGCATGCTGAAGATCTTTCTACATCTTGAGAAAAACTATAGCACACAGAACAAAGGCTGTACTAAGCATGTGGCTTAAAATACATAAGCATATGCAAGTCATTTTGTTATATCAATTGCTGTCAAGTCAATTTTGATTCATGGAGACCTTATGTGTGTTAGTGCAGAAGTAAGTTTTATAGAGGTTGCAATGGCTAATTTTTTTGTAAACAAATTACTAGACTTTTCTTCTAAGGCATTTCCAGTGTAATGGAACTGCTAACCTTTCAGTTAGCAGTCAAGTGTGTTTATTGTTTGTACCATCCAGAAACTCCTCACATTTTCAAACCAAAAAAACCAAACCAAATGCATTGCCATCTAGTCAACTGGGACTCATAGAAACCCCCATTGGGTTTCCAATGTGGTAAATCTTTATGGAAGTAGATTGTCCCATCTTCTTTCTACAGAGCAGCTGGTGGATTTGAACTGCAAACCTTCTGGTTAGCAGTCAAATGTCTTAGGCACTACACCAGCAGAGCTCCAAAGTACATTGAGAAACATTACTACATATTCAACTGTATTTAAAATATATTATCAAGGTACTTGAATTTAGGCAGAAATCAAAAACTGACAGTCTCTGGGTCAAGTATTTCTGAGAGATATTTTCTTTACCTTTTTTTTTTAAAAAAAAATTGTACCTCAACCTTTCAGGTAAATTGCTCAGATTTATTATATATATATTTTAGAAACTTCATGTCATTACATTACATGTCTGAGTCCTTTAAGTATTATTTCTGGCTTAGAGAATAATTTTGCATTTTTAACATATTTCATCTGTTCTTGAAGATGTTCAAGTTTCTTTTCTTCATCCAGCACATCTAAAAAATGTATCTACAATCACAATTCAGAAAAAGACATAAGATATGAGCTTCATTAATTTGAGGCTTAAAGAGGTTATTACATTAATAAAATGGTGTTAAAAACATCTGTCTACCAGTGATGGAAGACTAAAGGAAAACTATCTGTCTTTATTAGTACACTGTGTGGAAACAACAACAATAATAATATCTCGTGAGAATTAGGCCCATAGATCTCTTATCGTTCAGGTCACAATTTCAAATATATATGATCCTTGAAGATAGAGAAACCTGAAGTTTAGATATTACCATATTTCCAAGTATATAACATGTACCTTCTATTCATGTTTGCCAACTTCTCCACCCCTGAGAAGTATTTTTGTAAATACATAATTTTTTTTAACAGAAAAATAAAAGGCATAGGGATCCCTCCAAAAATACCTCCAATGAAGAGAAAGTAGTTGGCAAATAAATGAGAGAGGTGCATGTTATTTGCATAAGAATATGGGAAGGTTGGGCAATCTACTTCCATAGTGATACCTCCTCAGAAACCCAAGGAGGGGTCTCTATGAGTCGGATCCAACTCGATGGCAGTGCATTGCTTTTTTGTTGTTTTGTATGATATATTAAAGTACTCCAAACTTGGTAACATCAAATAGTACACATCAGGAACAAGTACAAGATATTTCTGGAGGAAAGCATCCTTATATTAGCCCTTAAGTTTCCCACAGAAAAAATCCAACAACACATTAACTCATAATAATAAATTCTAAACATATGAAAAAACACTCCACTACATATGAGAATGAACAGAAACACACCACAGATTTCAATGTCCAAAGCTTCAGAGTTTGAAAATGTTAGTTGTAGAATGCAAAATTACCAAAACCAAACCAAATCCACAGCCACCAAGTCATTTCCAACCCATAGTGATCCTGTAGAACAGAGTAGAACTGCTCCATTGGGTTTCCAAGGCTATAAATCTTTACAGAAGCAGACTGTCTCATCTTTCTGCCAGGGAGTGGCTAGTGCGTTCAACCCACTGACTTTTCAGTTAGCACCTGAGTGCTTTAAGTATTATATCACCAGGGCACTTCTAAATGAAAAATATCAAATATCAAATATGACCTGTCAGATTTGAATAATAAATAAATAAAATGTTTTGAAGTAATGCACACACACATACGTGGAATTTTTTAAAATCAGTAGAAGGAGCACTGTTTTCAATAGTGGTAGACAGAATATTTTCTATCAATCATCCAACTTATAACTACTAATAAAAGTGAGTAAAATACTTACCAGAATCTGTTTGAATTCATTGGAAAGCTAACAAGGAAGTAAAGAATTATGAACTCAAATTTCAGAAGGAAAAAAAAGCAGAGAAATTAACCTACATTTCAGGTAGTTTCCTTTATGACTTTCTGAATACTCCAGAACAAATTGCTGAGAGCTGGGAAGCTAAGTAAAGCTTTTGATACAGTTATGAGGGTAGGTAAACAGAAATTCAAGTTAAGAGTCTGTCAAGTAGGGGAGACTCTAGTCTACCTCTTAAGTTTTGGAATAAGGGTAAAGAACATACCAACCAGCTTGAAAGGAAGTAAAGTCTTATTCAGATGAAATCAAGCTTGGGTCAACATTCAACTTTCAATTTCAGGAGATACCACATGATCAAGAACCAATGCTACTGAAAGAAAAAAATCCAAGTTGGACTGAAGGCTTTAGTGAAAAACAAAACTCTGTGTATTGAAGGAATACCGATTGGTATTCAACAAATGGATGAAACACTAGAAATGCTTACTCATCAATGCAAGAAATTTAGAAGACAGTTAACAGCCAACTGACTGGAAGAGATTTACATTTGTGCCCATTCCAAATAAAGATGATTGAACAGAACAAACTTATATAATAATGTCATTAATATCACATACAAGTCAAATTTTGCTGAAAATAATTAAAAACAGTTGTAGTAACACATTGACAAGGAACTGCCAGAAATTCAATCTGAATTCAGAATAAGGCATGGAAAGAAGGATATCATTGCTAATGTCAGACGGAACTTGGCTGAAAGAAGAGAATACCAGGAAGATGATTCTCTGCATTTTATTGACTATGCAAAGACATTTGACTATGTGGCTCATAACAAATTTTGGATAAGGTTGTAAAGAATGGGAATGCTAGAATACATCATTGTGCTTGTGGGGAACTTGTACATAGACAAAGAGGCAGTTGTTCAAACACAACCTCAGAATACTGTATGGTTTAAAATCAGGAAAGTAGTGCATCAGGGTTATGTCCTCTAACCATACTTATTCAATCTGTTTGCTGAGCAAATAATCTGAGAAGGTAGACTATATGAAGAAGAACATGGCTTCAGGATTGGAAGACTCATTAATAGCCTGCAATATGCAGATGACACAACTTTACTTGCTGAAAGTGAAGAGGACTTGAAACACTTATTAATGAAGATCAAAGACTACAGCTTTCAGTATGGATTACACCTCAGCATAAAGAACACAAAAAATTCCCACAACTGGTCCAATAAGCAACAACATGATAAATGGAGAAAATATCACAGTTGTAAAAGATTTCCTTTTACTTGAATACACAATCAATGCCCATGGAGGCATAGCAGAAGAATTTGCATGAAAACACCAAAAAAAAAAAAAAAAACCATACAGAGATGTGGTCTGGCAGTGATCCTGACAGCACAAACAGGTTGGCTATTGCTGAGTGGTGGTTGGACCTAAGAATTAACCTAAAAATCAGCCTTGCTAGCCAGGAACTGCATGGAAGACTGCTCAACTGACTGAGGAATAAAAGGGGAAGCAACAAAGAGGAAGGCAGGCTGAGCTGTGGACTTTTGCCTGTCCAGGGGCCACAGCCATTTTGAATGTTTACAAGCAGTTTGGATATTTAAAGCAAAAGCATTCTCCCAGGTTCCAGGGACTTAAGAACTGACTCCAGTTGCTGGGAACCACAAGGACATTCTGGACATAGATGACAGCAAAAGTGTGACATTCCCCTTGTTACTTTTATACTCCACACCCTCTTGGTGAACTGAGATGCAGCCATCCCTCACTCCCACCCACTTTCTGCAACGGCAGAAATTCAATCCTAGTCTGTGTGCTCAGATGGAGCCTGGATGCCCTGCCCCGCCCTGCCCCATTGTTTTTTCTTTTCTGTTTTTTAGTTTGCTTGTTTTTGTCTGTTTTAAAACTATTATTATTATTATTATTATTACTTTGGTCCTTTTTACTATTATGCTTTATTCTTCCCCTCCCAGGTTCTAGTTTTCTGCTTTTTATGTTTTCCCTGTTCTTGGTTGCAATTTTTTTTTTTCTTTCTCATGGTTAACCCTGTTCCTTGTTTTTCTTTTTGTGTTTTTCCAATTGTTTTCTTCATTATTGTCCTTCTCTACCTTTTTTTCTCTTATTGCCCTCTCCCCAGATAATGCATCTTTTCTTTCATTCCTTTTTTTTCCTTTTTGATTACTGCTCCTGTGTGATTATACAGTGTGTTTTTTGTCCATTTGCTTTTGTTTTTTTCTGATGGTTATTCAATTGTTATTTTTGTCTAACTGAGTGGAAGACAGCAACAGTTTCCATATGACACAATTACACCCACACCTCCTGCAGCTTCACTTACTGAGTGAGAGCCACCACTTCCTTCTCCACCAATGGGCCAATTATAAACAACCACCAAGAAGAGTGTGACTCACCCTTGGCTGCTGTACACAAACAGTTAACAGAGATCTAAATACAACAATGTCACGATGTCTCAGAGAAAATAGACCATCACAGTCTACCCAAAGAAGCAAGATAAAGTGGTAGAAACAAGGGAGCAGGATAAAGACCCAGAACACATCCCTGAGGAAGACACAGCATTGGAACTCTCTGATAAAGAATTCAAAATAATTATATTTAGATATCTACAGAGGATTGAGAGACAGACCAAGGAAACTCAGA
>NW_006921739.1:6875754-6878218 GCF_000298275.1 Orycteropus afer afer
GCAGCACTCACCACCTTTCTGCTGGGTTCTATAATTCACTGCAGTGGCCACACAGAACTCACAGATTATGGGGTTTATTAGAGAAGAACAGGCTATAATTCAAGTTCAGGAACAATGCTCAGTCTCTCTCAGCCTGCTGTCTCTCAGCCAACAGTCTCTCACAGTCTCTCTCCCAGCAGTGCATGTCTCTCGGTGTCTCTCTCAGCAATCCATGTCTTCTGCGTCTCTTTCCCAGAAAAGCATGTCTCTCAGGAGCGCATATCTCTCAGGAGCATGTTTCTCTCAGCAGCATGTTTTTCTCAGCCAGCAGTCACCAAGAGACTTCTTCTACCTCTAGAAAGCCTTCTTTTGAGCCTGGCAGAGTGGACAAACAAGGCAATCATAACATCAGAATTCTAAGCATCTGAGAGAGAGCAAAATTCCCAGAATATTGCTTTGTGCTATGCCCAACATAAATCCCCAGGTGGAAAGTTTAACAATCAGGAGCTCCTCAGTTGCTCACAGCAAATTCCACCACTGAGTTTATAAAGTCTTATGGCTAGAAAAGCCATAGAAGGTACTTTACTACACCACACTCATCAAAACCAAAGACAAAGAAAGAATCCTGAAAGCAGCACAGGAAAAATGAAAAGTTACTTACAAAGGACAACCAGTAAGAATAAGCTCTGATTTCTCAGCAGAAACCATACAAGTGAGAAAGCAATGGGATGGTATATATAAAACTCTGAAAGAGAAAAATTTTCCACCAAGAATTATGTACCCAACAAAATTGTCCCTCAAATATGATGGTGAAATTAGGAGATTTCCAAATAAGCAGAAACTAAGGGAATTTGTTAAAACCAGACCAAACTTACAAGAGATACTAAAGGGAGACCTTTGAACTGAAAACCAAAAATAGCAAACCACAAATGACCATTAATACACAAGATGACCTAACCCAGAAACCACAGCTATGGACATACCGAAAATAAAATAAGCTTACAAGATTGTAAACAGGAATCCAGAGACATCAATGGTAAGTGAGGACAACTAGAAACCAAAAAGAGGAAAAATACTGTGTAGTTACAGAAGTTCTAAATGGTAAGGAAGTCAAGAGTGTTGCAAGATGGAATGGACCATCTAAACTTGGGGAGAAAATTAGAAATCACAGGGTAACCTCAAAGAAAAATGATAAACCTTCACATCACACAAAAAAAGAGGAAAAGCACAAATATTCATCAACTACTAAAACAACAGCAACAAAGAAAATGATAACACAATTCATAAACATAATGAGCTCAGCACAGAAAATAATATGGAACAAAGAAACCAGGAACACCATGAAAAAACACATAACAAAATGACAGCAACAAATCCATACTTGTTGAAAATTACACTGAATGTTAATGGATTAAATGCACCACTCAAGAGGTGGAGAGCTGCAGATTGGATAAGAAAACAAAACCCATCAATGTGCTATCTACAAGAGACACACCTTAGAGACAAAGATGAAAATTAAAAATCAAACATTGGAAAAAGATATATCAAGCAAATGGCAACCAAAAAAGAGCAGGAGTGGTAATATTAATTTCTGATCAAATTGACTTTAAGACAAAAAGCACCATTGAAACAAGGAAGAACATTACTTAGTGATTAAAGGATCAATGTAAAAGAAGATAAAACCATAATAAATATCTATGAACCCAATGAAAGAGCACCAAAATACATAAATCATATCTTAAAAAAGTTGAAAAGACAAATAGAGGATTCAAGTCATAGTGGGAGACTTTAATACATCACTTTCAATGCAAGATAGAACAAATGGAAAGAAACTCAACAAAGTTGGAGAAGAGCTCAACAATACAATCCCCCAACTTTACCTTACAGACATCTACAGACCACTTCACCCAACAACAGCACAATATACATTCTTTTCCAGTGCACATGGAACATTTTCCATGATAGACCATGTTAGACCATAAAGTAAGCCTTAATAAAATTAAAAACACTGAAATAGTGCAAAGCATCCTCTCAGATCATAATGCTATCAAGTTGGAAATCAACAATAGGAAGATCAATGGAAAAAGAGTGAACACATGGAAACTGAACAACACCCTCTGTAAGAAAGACTGTGTAAGAGAAGAAATAAAAAATAAATTAAAAAATTCCTTTAATCAAATGAGAATGAAAATAAAACATACCAGTATCTTTGGGACACAGCAAAAGCAGTGAACAGAGGTCAATTTATACCAATAAATACACACATCAAAAATGAAAAAGAGCCAAAATCAATACTTTAAACCAACATCTCCAATAATTAGAAAAAGAACAGCAAGAAACACCTACAGTCACCAGAAGAAAGGAAATAATCAAGATTTGAGCAGAAATCAATGAAACAGAAAATAGAAGGACAATAGAAAAAATCAACAAGACCATAGTTGGTTTTTTGAAAGGATTAATAAAATTGACAAACCACTGGCAAATT
>NW_006921739.1:6878753-6879859 GCF_000298275.1 Orycteropus afer afer
ACCAATCCTACTCAAACTATTCCAAAACATAGAAAAGGATGGAATCCTCCTTAACTCATTTTATGAAATGAGCAAAACCTTGATACCAAAACCAGGCAAACACCTCACTCAAAAGGAAAACTACAGACCAATATCCCTCATGAATATAGATGCAAAAATCTTCAACAAAATCCTAGCCAATAGACTCCAACTACATATCAAGAAAATCACTCATTATGACCAAGTTGGGTTCATATCAGGTATGGAAGGATGGTTCAACATTAGAAAAACAATCAACATCATCTACCATATGAATAAAACAAAGGCGAAGGACCACATGATCATAACAATTGATGAAGAAAAGGCATTTGATAAATCCAACACTCATTCTTGATCAAAACTCTCAGCAAAATAGCAATAGAAGGGACATTCCTCAACATAGTAATGGGCATCTATGCAAAACCAACAGACAACATTATTCTTAATGGAGAGAGACTGAAACAATTCCTCTTGCAAACAGGAACCAGATAAGGATGCCCTCTATCTCTACTTCTATTCAACACTGTACTGGAAGTCCTAGCCAGGGCCATAAGGCAAGAAAGGAAAATCAAAGGCCTCTATATTGGTAAGGAAGAAGTCAAACTATCCCTATTAGCTGATGATAGGATCCTATACCTAGAAAACCCAAGAGACTCAGTCAAAAATCTATTGGAACTAATCGAGAGATTTAGCATCATGGCAGGATACAAGATCAGCATCCAAAAATCATTTGGATTCCTCTATACCAGTAAAGAGATTGCTGGAAAAGAAATAAGAAAATCAATACCATTTACAATAGCTACCAATAAATAAATAAATAAATAAATAAAACACTTGGGAATTAATCTTACCAGGGACACAAAAACCTGTACAAAGAAAAGTATAAAAAGCTACTTCAAGAAACCATAAGAGATCTTCATAAATGGAAAACATCCCATGCTCATGTAGGAAGATTGAATATTGTGAAAATGTCCATTCTACCCAAAGCAATCTATACATCCAATGCAATCCCAATCCAGATCCCATCATCATTTTTTAAGGATATGAAAAAAGCAATCACTAACTTTATATGGAAAGGAAAGAGACCT
>NW_006921739.1:6880465-6881865 GCF_000298275.1 Orycteropus afer afer
GTGAAGATGCAGAGAGATTGGGACTCTCATACACTGCTGGTGGGACTGTAAAATGGTACAACAACTGTGGAAAGCAATATGGCAATTCCTTAAAAAGTTGGAATTAGAAATACCATTTGACCCAGCAATTCCATTACTAGGTATATATCCTAAAGAAGTGAGAGCCATGACAAGAAAAGACATATACACACCTATGTTCATTGCAACACTGTTTACAATAGCCTAAAGATGGAAACAACCTAGGTGGCCATCAGCTGAGGAATGGATAACCAAACTATGGTACATACACACAATGGAATACTATGCAACCCTAAAAAATAACGTAGAATCTGCAAAACACTGCATAACATGGAGGAACTTGGAGGACATTATGCTGAGTGAAATAAGCCAGTCACGGAAGAACAAATATTGTATTAGTCCATCATTGTAAAAGTCAAGGAAAGGTTTATCTATGGAAAGAAATTTTCTTTGTTGTTTACCAGGGGTTGGGGGGAGGTGAGGGAACACCATTAGGTAGAGATAAGTATTGATTTGGGTGAAGATAAGGGCAATGCACCAAATGTGAGTGATCAACTTGGTGGCATTGAGTAAGAGGAAGACATAGAGAGGTATATGGGAGGTACAGACAACAAGGATGAACCCTTTTGCACATACAGTACTGCACTGTCAGTGAAGGCAAACATGGGTATATGGGTGGATAGATGGGTGGACAGGCCAAAATATTAGGTATGTCTATGAAGCAAGGAGTGTACCCAAGACCATGTATAGGGTTGGGAAACAATGGTCCTATGAGTGTATTGTAAGAATTCCCAGGTGTATAGTACAGCTGACAAGGGACAAGGTTGTAGTCACTTCTTGGTCACAGTGACTGAGTAGTTGAAACTGTGGGCTCAAGATCATAGTCACCAGGGACATCAAGCTCAAATGGCATAACATACTACACAAAACATTGTTCCACCTCCTACTTTGGCTAGTTGTGACTGGGATCTTAAAAGCATGCAAGCAGCAATTTAGATGCAACAATGGGTCTCTCCTCATCTAGAGTGAAGAAGAATGAAGAAAACCAAAGATTCATGGAAACAATTAGTCCAAGAGACTGGTACACCATGTGATCCTCAGCCTATATAACTATGAGACCAGAAGAACTAGATGGTGCCTGGCTACCACTGTCAACCACTTGTAGGGGGATCTATGTAGTAGATCCTGGATAGAGAGGGAGAACAATGTGGAACAAAACTCAAAATCATTTGGAAAAAAAAAGGAAAAAGGTGGGGAGGACCAGGTTTGCTGGTCTGATAGAGCCTGGTGGAACCACTGAGACTATGGTCCCTAGCTGCCCTTCAGGTCTGGGATTGAACCCACAATTGTGGCTTCTAGCCAATCAAAAGACAGGCATATGA
>NW_006921739.1:6882094-6889038 GCF_000298275.1 Orycteropus afer afer
ATGATACAAAGTGTATGTAAACTGCTGTATGGAAAGTGAATTTGCTCTGTAAATTTTTACCCAAATCACAATTAAAAAAAAAAAAAAATGACTGCCGTCGAGTCGGATCTGACTCATAGCAACCCCTCCTTGGGTTTCTGAGGCGATATCACTGCAGAAGTAGACTGCCCAACCTTCCTTCCAAGGAATGACTGGTAGGTTTGAACCTCCAGCCTTCTGGTTAGCAGTCAAATGCCTTAGACACTACACCACCAGAGCTCCCACACAATATATAGCATTAGGTATGTCTGCTACAAAAGATCTCTTTAATATATTAAAAACCAAAGATGTCACTTTAAGGATTAAGATGCACCTGACCTAAGTCATGGTATTTTCAATCACCTCATATGCATGTGAAAGCTGGAATAAAGAAGACTAAAGAAAATCTGATACCTTCAAATTAGGGTGTTGATAAAGAATATTAAACATACCATGGACTGCCAGAAGAATGAACAAATCTTTTCTTGGAAGAAGGGCAACCAGAATGCTCCTTATAGGGGAGGTTTACAAGATTTTGTCTCACATACTTTGGGCATGTCAGAGGAGGGATCAATCCCTGGAGAAGGACATCATGCTTGATAAAGTAGAGGGTCAGTGAAAAATAGCAAAACTCACAAACAGATGGATTGACTGAGCGACTGCAACAATGGGCTCAAACATAGCAATGATTGTGAGAATGATAGAGGACTGAGAAGTGTTTCGTTTTGTTGTACATAGGATTTTTATGAGTTGGAATTGACTCAACAGTACCTAAGAACAACAACAAGAAGCCCACAGTTACCCGTCAGAAATAAGCAAATTATTTCTGGAAGAAAATAACATCATCCTAAACCTCAAATTATCACTATAGTTTTCCATATGCAGTGTCCAGCACTCAATGACATGTAACCAGGTATATAAACAAACAAGGAAAGATAATGAAAACCTAAGAGAAATAGCAGAACATAAAAACATATTTGCCATGAATTTGAACAATTGAGTTATCAGCTATGAAATTAAAAGTATGCATAAAGATGCAACTGTTGGTCTCTCTGCATGCTGAGTAAAGAAAAGTGAAGAAAATAAAAAATACAAGGCAACAATTAGTCCAAAGGACTAACATATCTTACAAACCCTAGCCGCAATGACCATGAGACCAAAAGAAATAGATGGTGCCCACCTACAGTTGTCATTCATTCTGAAAGAGATCATAATAGGAGGTCCTGGATAGAATGGGAGAAAAATGTGAAACAAAACTTAAAAATCATAAAAAAAAAGACAAGGCTTACTTATTTGGTAGAGATTGGTGGAACCCCAGGGATTATGGCTCTTAGTCACTCTTCAAGCCTGGAATTGAACTTAACCCATTGGCTCAACTTTCTAGCCAAACTGAAAACAAGCCTAAAAGGTGAACAATAACATCAAGGAAGTATGTGTTACTTAGTACAATCAACCATAAGAGATCAAAATGGCAACATGTGCCCAAGGATAAAGCTCAGAAGGGAGGAATGGATAGGAAAGTAGAACAAATGAAAATGATAAACACAAGGAGGGAGTGGGAAAAGTGTTGTTACAATATGAGGATTGTGATCAATGTCACAAAAAAATGTTTAAGAACTTTTGAGTGGAAAACCCATTTGGTCTGTAAATTTTCCCAAATCACAAAAATGTTCTAAATGAATAAAGGTATGCTTACTATGTTCAGTGAAATAAAACACAGAATTGGGAATTTTAATGTGGAATTGAAATCTATAAAAAATAGAAATTATAGAACTGTAAAAATAATTAGAGATTAAGAATTCTACGACTGAGTTGAATAGCTAAATAAACACAGCTAAAGGGAAAATTAGGAGCTCTGGTAGCATAGTGCCTAAGGCACTTGACTGCTAACCAGAAGGCTGGTGGTTCAAACCCACCAGCCACTCCTCGGAAGGAAGGTTGGGCATTCCTACTTCCGTAGTGATACTGCCTCGGAAACCCAACGAGGGGTTGCTATGAGCCAGGCCAACTTGATGGCAAATAACAACAACAAAGGGAAAATTAGTGATTTAGTATAGGTTGCGGTTGTTGTTGTTATGTGCCGTTGAGTCAGACCCGTCTCATAGCAACCCCTCCTTGGGTTTCCGAGGCAGTATCACTATGGAAGTAGATTGCCCAACCTTCCTTCTGAGGAGTTCCTGGTGGGTTTGAACCACCAGCCTTCTGGTTAGCAGTCAAGTGCCTTAGGCACTATGCTACAAGAGCTCCCAGAGAATGGGTTAGTAGAACATATGTAGGATGAAGCACAGGGAAGAAAAGGGATGATGTGAAAAACAGGAAAGAGTGTAAGAAATATACAAAATGAAATTAAAAGCTTAATATATGTATTACTTAAGTCTCAAAAAAGATGAGAAAATTAAAAAAGAAGAAGTATTATTTTTGGAGACAATCACAAAATTTTTCAAACTTGTAGAATGATATTAGTCCATATTATCAAAAAGCACTATAAGCTTTAATTAAGATAAATATTAAAAAATATAACAGCCAAACATACCATATAATAAAATAATATAATCAATAAGAGAAAAAGACACTCATCAATAAGAGAAAAGCTAACTTCCCCACAAGAAAAGTCAAAGCCAGAAGACAATGGAATATTTTTCAAAAAATTGAAAGAAATCAACTTCATTACTAAGGAAAACAGTTATCAAAAATTAAAGCTAAATAAAGGCATTTTCATACAAATTATTTATTTGGAAATGAACCCAATGTAAGACCAAAGAATATTCTTCATGACAGAAAGAAATGATTCCAGATGGAATTGAAATATATTTTTTAAAATTCTTAAATAAGTTCAGAAGTGTGCCATGTTTATAGATAAGATAAAACCTTATGAATAACAGTGAAACATTGGTATATGAATAGAAAACTTTATGAATAACCCTGAAACATTGTACAATATAGTGCCAGAAAATGAGTCCATTAGGTCAGAAGGCATTCAAAATAAGACTGGAAAAGAGCTGACTCCTCAGAGTAGAGATGGCCTTAATGATATGGACGGAGTAAAGCTTTTGGGACCTCAATTGGCTGATATGGCATGACGCAAGATGAGTAGAAACACATGCAAACAGAACATAGAAAGTACGAAGTATGAATCTAGGAAACTTGGAAGTTGTCAGAAATGAAATGGAACACATAAAGATCAATATCCTAGGTATTAGTAAGCTGAAAATGGACTGATTTTGGCCATTTTTAATCAGAAAACCATATGATCTACTATGCCAGAAATGACAAATTGAAGAGAAATGGTGTGGCATTCATCCTCACAAAGACTGTTTCAATATCTGTCCTGAAGAACAGTGTTATCAATGATAGAATAATATCCATATGCCTCCAAGAAAGACCAATTAATACTACTGTTATTAAAATCTATGCACCAATCATGAAAACCAAAGATAAGGAAATTGAAGATTTCTACTAACTTTGGCAGTAGTTAGTAAAGCTACTAAAATTGACTGAAAATCTTATCAACATGTGTTGATTATCACTGGTGACTGAATGCAAAAGTTGAAAGCAAAGAAGAGTTACTAGTTGTTGGAAAATATGACCTAGGTGATAAAAAAAAATAACACTGGAGATCACATGATAGAATTTTGCAAGACCAACTACTTATTCACTGCAAATACCTTTTTTCAGCAACAGAAATGATGACTATATATGTGGACTTCATCAGACGGAATCCAGAGGAAAGAGATTGGCTACATCTGTTCCAAAAGGCAGTGGAGAAATTCAGTATCTTTGGCCAAAACAAGGTCAGGAGCTGATTGTGGAACAGAACATCAAATGCTCTTATGCATGTTTAAGTTGAAGTTGAAGACAATTACACATTCACAAGAGCCAAAATATGACCTTGATAATATTCCTCCTGAATTTAGAGACCATCTAAAGAATATATTTGATGTATTGAACACCAATGACTGAAAACCAGAGGAATTGTGGGATGACATCAAGAATATCATCCATGAAGAAAGCAAGAGGTCATTAAAAAGACAAGAAAGGAAGAAAAGACCAAAAAAGATGTCAGAAGAGACTCTGAAACTTGCCCTTGAGCAGAGAGTAGTTAAGGTAAATGGAAGAAATCACAACATAAAAAAAGCTGAATATATTTCAAAGAGCAGCTTGAGAAGACAAAGCCAATTATTATAAGCAAATATGCAAAGACCTGGAGTTAGAAAACCATAAGGGAAGAATGAGTGCAGTATTTCTCAAGCTGAAAGAACTGAAGAAAAAATTTAAGCCTTGAGTTGCAATATTGAAAGATTCTATGGGCAAAATATTGAGTGATGCAGGAAGCATCAAAAGAAGATGGAAGGAATACACAGAGTCACTGTACCAAAAAGAATTGGTTGATATTAATCCATTTCAGGAGGTGGCATATGATTAAGAACCAGTGCTATTGAAGGAAGAAAGAAGTTGAAGATGTACTGAAGGAATTGGTGAAGGACAGGCTCCAGGAATTGATGGAATACCCATTGAGATGTTTCAACAAACAGATGCCCAGCTAGAGGCACTCGCTCGGTTATGCCAAGAGATTTTGAAGACAGCTACCTGATCAACTGACGGGAAGAGATCCATATTCGTATCCATTCCAAAGAAAGATGATCCCACAGAATGCGGAAATTATCAAACAATATCATTACTATTGCACACAAGGAAAATCTTATTGAAGATAATTCAAAAATGGTCGCAGCAGTATATTGACAGAGAACTTCCAGAAATGTAAGAAAAGGAGGTAGAACAAGAGATATCATTGCTGATGCCAGATGGATCTTAGCTGAAACAAAGAATACCAGAAATATGTTTGCCTATGCTTTATTGACCATGTAAAAGCATTCGATTGCTGTGGATCATAACAAATTGTGGATAACATTGAGAAAAATGGGAATTCCAGAGCACTTGATTGTACTCATGAGGAACCTGTGCATGGATCAAGAGGCTGTCATTTGAACAGAACAAGGGGATACTGCATGGTTTAAAATCAATAGGGGAGTGCATCAGGGTTGTATCCTTTCACCATACTTACTAAATTTGTATGCTGAGCAAACAATCTGAGAAGCTGGATTATATAAAGAAGAATCTGGCATTAGGATTGGAGAAAGACTCTTTAATAACCTGCAATATGCAGATGACACAACTTTTCTTGCTGAAAGTGAGGATGACTTGAAGCACTTATTGATGAAAATTAAAGACTACAATCTGCAGTATGGATTACACCTCAATATAAAGAAAACAAAAATCCTCACAATTGGTCCAATAAACATTTTCACAATGCATGGATAAAAGATTGAAGTTGTCAAGAATTTTATAATAGTTGGTTCTATAATGAACATCAATGGAAGCAGCACTCAAGATATCAGATGACGTAATGCATTGAGCAAATCTGTTACAAAAGACCTCTTCCAAGTAATGAAGAGCAAAGATGTCTCCTTGAAGACTAAGGTGCACATTGCAAGCCATGATATTTTCAATTGCCTCCTATGCATGTGAGAGCTGGACAATGGATAAGGAAGACCGAAGAAGAGTTGATGCTTTTGAGTTGTGGTGTTGGAGAAGAATACTAAGAGTACCATGGTCTATAAAAGGACTAACAAATCTGTCCTGGAAGAAGTGCAGCCAGAATGCTCCTTGGAAGCAAGAATGGACAGTCTTCATCTGACCTACTTTGGTCATGTTGTCAGAAGGAATCATTCCCTGGAGAAGGATATCAGGCTTGGTAAAGAGGGGCATCAATGAAAAAAGGGAAGGCCCTCAATGAGATGGATTGACACAGTGGCTGCAACAATGAGCTCAGGTATAGCAAGGATGGTAAGGCTGTCACAGGATCAGGTAGTGTTTCATTCTACTGTGCACAGAGCCTCTATGAGCTGGAGATGATTTGACAGCACCAAACAAAAACAGCAACATAGATAAGATAGTTTAATAGAGTTTAAATAGCAGTTTCCTCTAAATTGATATTAAATTCAATGAACTTCCACTCAAAATCCTAATTGAATGTGTGAGAATTTAGCAAATTGATTCTATTTCGTATCTGGGCAAAATGATAAGAATAGCCAAGACACTTCCAAAAAATAAAAACAACATAGGTTGTTTCTACCTTAAATCAAGATTTATTATTAAACTATACTAATGAAACTAGTGATAATTTTACAAAAATACAGAAAAATTGATGAGTCAAAATAAAGATCCAGAAAAAGACCCATATATGTAACAATGAAATAGCAGTTTAGTGAGGAAAGAATGAACAAGTCAACAAATGGTGTTAGGAAAATTAATTATCCATCTGGAAAACATAAAAGTATATCTGTATATTATATAAAAAATTATATTCTAGTTGGATTAAAGATATATGTAAAAGGCAAAACTTTAAAAATTATAATGGAAATATAAAAGAATACCCTTATTATCTGTGCTTACATAGGATTTCTTAAATAAGAATGAAAATGACTAATCACAAAGGGCAAAGAAGATAAATTTACCTATGTTGCTATTAAGAAGTAGTTAGCAAAAGATTTCATAAAGAAAGTTATACATATATCTATATATATACTATATATATAGATATGTGTGTGTGTGTGTGTGTAAATACTTAGAAAAAGCATTGGTAACATATGTAACCAATAGAAGTTTGCTGTCCATGATATATTTAAAGAGTCCAACAAATCAATAATAAAAAAAATAACCAAATAGAAAAAATGGACAAAAGATATAAATAGACATTTCACATTAAAGAACACAAAAAAGGTGAGTAAATATTTGAAAAGATTATTAGTATCATTAGTAACTAATAAAAGGCAAATTAAGATCTGAAATTAATATAATTTTATCCCCATGTGTTGGATTGGGTTCTCTAGAGAAACACAAAAACCAGTAAAGTATATATATATATA
>NW_006921739.1:6895219-6898618 GCF_000298275.1 Orycteropus afer afer
AGTCCAGCCAAGTTGACACATCTTCAACTATCATACCCCAGTAGACCAACAAAAATTTAGAAGGCTGAAAATTGAGAATTGACAAGGATGTGGGACAAAGTTAACTCTTACCCAATACCAGTGGAAGTGTAAAATGGTACAACCAACTTCGAAAAATAATTTAACTCTTTAGGCCCTGCTATTCTACTTCTAATACATGCCTTAAACTGTTGAATATGGGAATTAGAAGACATGTAAAATAGTGTATAATAAAATGTTTTCACAGTATCAAAACAAGCTAAAATCAATCCAAGTGTCTGTCAACAAAAGAACAGCTAAATGTTGGGGTAATACCCATTGAGATATTTCAATAAACAGATGCAGTGCTGGAAGTACTCACTTGTCTATGCCAAGAAATTTGGAAGACAGCTATCTGGTCAACTGACTGGAAGAGATGGATATTTGTGCCCATTCCAAATGTGGAGCCTTGACAAATGCCAAAAACAAGTGAAAATAAGTGAATTACAGGTAAATTGATGGATCTATGGACCACGATGTTGAAAACAACAGAGAGCAAGTGTAAAATGTTGAATACAGTACTCTACTATTTTTATAAATCTCAAAAACAAGTAGAGTTAGACAACACATTGTTTAGGCAGAGTTATGTTAGTTGTTGTTAGGTGCTGGTAAGTTGGCTCCAACTCATAAGGACCCTGTGAACAACAGAACAAAACACTGCCCTCACCATCTTCATAATACTTAATATGTTTGAGGCCATAGTTGCAGCCACTGTGTCAGTCCATCTCTTTGAGTGTCTTTCCCTTTTCGCTGATCCTCTACTTTACCAAGCATGAGATCCTTCTCCAGGGTCTTGTCCTTTCTGACATGACCAAAGTAGGTGAGGCAAAGTCTGGCCATTCATGCTTCTAAGGAGCATTTGGGCTGGACTTCTTCCAGGACAGATTTCATTCTACTGGCAGTCTATGGTATTTTAAATAACCTTCACCAACATCACAAATCAAAGGCATAAACTCTTCTTTGGTCTTCTTTATTCATTGTCCAGCTTTTACAAGCATACAGGGTGATTGAAAATACCATGGCTTGGGTTAGGTGCACCTCAGTCTTCAAAGTGACATCTTTGCTCTTTAACACTTTAATGAGGTCTTTTGCAGCAGATTTCCCCAGTACAATACAACATCTGATTTCTTGACTCTCACTTCCATGAGTATTAATGGTGGGTCCATGTAAAATGAAACTCCTGACAATCTCAATCTATTCTGTTTATCATGATGAAACCTGTTGGTCCAGTTGTGAGGAGTTTCGTTTTCTTCATGTGGATGTGTAATCCACATTGAAGACTGTAGTCATTGATCTTCATCAGAAAGTGCTTCAAATCCTCTTCACTTTCAACAAACAAGGTTATGTCATGTGCATGTTGCAGGTTGTTAATGAGTCTTCTTCTGGTCTTGATACTGTGATTTTCTTCACATAGCTCAGCTTCTCAGATTATTTATTCAGCATACAGATTGAATAAGTATGGTGAAAAGATATAATTCTGATGCACACCCTTCCTGTTTTAAACCATGCAGTTACCCCTTGTTCCATTCAAACAACAGCCTCTTAGTCTACATATAGGTTTCTTATGAGGACAATTAAGTGTTCTGGAATGTTCGTTCTTCACAACATTATCCTTAATGTATTATGATCCACACAGCTGAATGTCTTTGTATAGTCAATAGAACACAGGTAAACATCTTTCTGGTATTCTTTACTTTCAGCCAAGACCCATCTGACATCAGCAAAGATATCCCTTGTTCCACTTCCTCATCTGAATCCACCTTAAACTACTTGTAGTTCCCTGTCAATACTGCAATTGTTTTTGAAATTGTCTTCAGCAAAATTTTACTTGCATGTGATATTACTGAAATTATTCTATACCTTCTGCATTTTTTTTTTGATCAATTTTCTTTGGAATAGGCACAAATATCCATCTCTTCCAGTCAGTTGACCAGGTACCTGTCTTCCAAATTTCTTGGCATAAACAAGTGAGTACTTCTAGCATTGCATCTGTTTGTTGAAACATCTCAATGGGTATTATGCCAACTCCTGGACCCTTGTTTTGCACCATTTCTTTCAGTGCAGCTTGGACTTCTTCCTTCAATACTGTTGGCTTGTGATCACATGCTACCTCCTGAAATGATTAAATGTGAATAAATTCTTTTTGGTTCAGTTACTCTGTGTATTTCTTCCATCTTCTTTTGATATTTACTGAATTGTTCAATATTCTGCCCACATAATCCTTCAATATTGTAATTTGAGGCTTTTTTTTCAGTTTTTTCACCTTGAGGAATGCCAAGTGTGCTTTTCCCTTTTGGTTTTCTAATTCCAAGTCTTTGCACATTTTTTTTTTTAATAATACTTGGTCTTCTTGAGCTGAGCTTTTGAAATTTTCTGTTTTGTCTTTTATTTAATCATTTCTTCCATTTCCATTAGCTACTCTCTGGTCAAGAACAAGTTTCAGAGTGTCTCTGGCATCCATTTTGGTCTTTTCTTCCTTTCCTGTCTTTTTAATGACTGTTTGCTTTCCTCATGTATGATGTCTTCCCACAACTCATTCGATCTTCAGTTGTGGGTGTTCAGTGCATCAAATCTATTCTTCAGATGGTCTCTAAATTCAGGTAGGATATAATTAAGGTTGCATTTTGACTCTTGTGGAGATATTTTAATTTTCTTCAACTTGAACTTGCATGTGAGCAATTGATGGTCTGTTCCACAGTCATCTCCTTGTCTTATTTTAACTGATGATATTGGATTTATCCATCACCTCCTTCTATAGATGTAGTCTCTTTGATTCTTGTGTATATTGCCTGGCCAAGTCCATTTGTCAGACAATTGCCATTTATGTTGTTGAGTAATGATATTTGCAGTGAATAAGTCATTGGTCTGCAAGATTCTATCATATGCTCTCTGGTATCATTTCTTTTGCCAAGGCCATATTTTCCAACTTCCAGTGCTGCTTCTTTGTTTCCACCTGTTACCTTCCAGTCACAAAAATTAGCAATACATCTTGATTGCATGTCTGGTCAGTTTAACACTGCACAAGCTGATAAAATCTTCAATTTCTTTATCTTTAGCTTTAGTGCTTGGTATGTAAATTTGAATAGTAGTAATAAATGGTCTTCCTTATAGGTTTATGGGTATTATCCTATCAGTGACAGCATTTCACTTCAGGATAGATCTTGAAATATCCTTTTGGACAATGAATGTGACACCATTCCTTTCAATTTGTTGTTCCTGGCATAGTAGATCATATGATGTGATCCAAAATGACGGATACCAGTCCATTTCAGCTCACTAATGCCTGGTAGCATAGTGCCTAAGGCACTTGACTGCTAACCAGAAGGCTCGTGGTTCAAACCC
>NW_006921739.1:6899218-6903153 GCF_000298275.1 Orycteropus afer afer
ACCCATTGCAATCAAGTCAGCTCTGACTTAGGCTGCCACATATTTCTCCTACGGAGTGCCTGGTAGGTTAGAACTGCCAATCTTTTGGTTAACAGCTGAGCACTTTAATCACTGTGCTATCAGGGATTCTTAGAAAGAGAGGTAACTATATATTTGAGATATATGTGTGTGTGTATGTGTGTGTGTATAATCCTGTATGTATATCACATATATATAACATACATATAGATTCTATATATATAGATCACATATGTACATAGGAATATTGTTTTAAAATCAGGCATTGATAAACATCAAATTGTTTATCCAGGAGGGAAAGGGACACAACTCAGAACAAGCAGAATCTCCATCCAACTTAAATTTAAATTAAGTCATGGGTTCTGATATTCATTTTATTATTATGGTTTATGATACATAACTATATATGTTACTTATTCTTTCATGTATCAAATATTACAGAAATTAATTAAGCTTCACTGGAGAGGAAATGCAACAACCCAATAATTTAGTTAAAAGAAATATATATAAAAAAATTGAGGGCTTGAATTTTTTCACTCTCTCTGTTGCTAAACTTCTCCAAATAATTGCAAAATCTTTTTCATTGCTCTGGATTTAGCAACCAGGTTTCTGGGAGTAAGATCATTGTTTATATTTTTGAAATAATAATGATTTAGCCTCAGTAATTTCCAACTCAAGTTTTATACTAATGGGTACAACAAAACTAACAAGTTCTTCTCAAGCAACCTAAAATCAATTTTAAATCACTTGCAAATGTAAATGTTATTTGGTCGTTGGTTTATAGATAGCAATATGAAGCAAACAACAGTGCTGTGCAAAAATTTTTTAAGTTAAGATCTTTGGTGCAGATTCAGCTGAAGTTTTGAAAAAAATAAAATGTTTTCAATAAAAATGCCAGCCCCAGAGGTTGCCAATTTGATGTTTATTGTCATTGTAACGACTACATCTGATTCCTGGGATTCTGTTGGTGGTCTTCCAGCAGATGCTATTCCGGATGAGTCAGTTCTAATGCAGTAATTTAGAATAATTCTGTGTGCCAAGTAATAGATTATAAGAACTATGTACTCTGAACTTCAACTTCATTCAGACCATGACAAACAAACAAGTTTGCATGGATTTTTTCTTTGGATTTATAAAAACGACTGTTTATAGCATGTAGTATAGTTAAGAATACTTATTTAATTTTGTCTGTTAAATGAGACTTCATATTTTAAACTTCTTTATAAAACAAACTTACTACCATCAAGTCAATTCTGAATCATAGGATAGAGTAGAAGTGTCCCATAGGGTTTCCAAGGCTTTAAATCTTTATATGAGCAGACTGCCTCAGCTTTCTCCCATTGAGCAGCTCGTGGGAGTTTAAATCTCAACCTTTTGGTTAGCAGCCAGATGCTCTTAAACACTGCACCACTAGAGCTTCTCAAACTTCTTTATAGATTGAAAAAATGATTTATAAATCATTACTATAGTAACTATAAGAAACTCTGATGGTGTAGTGCCCAAGGCATTTGACTGCTAACCAGAAGGTTGGTGGTTCAAATCCACCAGCCACTCCTTGGAAGGAAGACTGGGCAATCTACTTCTGTAAAGATTTACCACCTTGGATACCCAAAGAAGGTCACTATGAGTCAAATTCGATTGGATGGCAGTTAGTTAGTTAGTTGGTTAGTTAGTTACGGTAACTATGAAAGACCTTGGTGGAACAACACTTAAGTGCTCCCTGCTAACTGAAAGATGGGTGGTTCCAACTCACTAGCCATTCCACAGGTGAAAGATGTGACAGTCTGCTTCCAGAATATTTATAGCAAAGGAAACCCTAAGGGGTAGTTCTACTCTGTCCTATAGGGTTGCCATGAATTGGAATCAATTTAATGGGGCCCAACCACAACAACACAATGACTATAATATTGTCAAGCTCTGGTAGCATAGTGGCTAAGACACTTGCCTGCTAACCAGATGGCTGGCGGTTCAAACCCACCAGCCACTCCTTGGAAGGAAGGTTGGGCAATCCTACTTCCATAGTGATACTGCCTCGGAAACCCAAGGAGGGGTCACTATGAGTCGGGGCTGACTCGATGGCAAATAACAACAACAACAACAAATATATGGCATAAATAGACTATGAAGCATAATCCAAAATGTACAAACAGCAGAAGAGAAACTAGATGAATGGGACCGTCTAAAAGTTAAATTTCTTTGTGCTTCCAAAGTCTTCTCCAAAACAGTCAAAAGAGAACCTACAGATTGGGAAAAAATACTTGGCAATGACATATCTGACAAGGGACTTATCTCTAGAATTTATGGAAAACTCCAACTCCTCAACAACATAAAGAGAAATAATCCAATTAAAAAGTGGGCAGAAAACATGAATAGACACTTCACCAAGGAGGATATTCAGGTGGGCAACAAACATATGAAGAAATGCTTATAATCATTAGCTTTTAGAAAGATGCAAATCAAACCAACAATGAGATACCATCTTGCTCCAGCACTAGTAGAAAAGTTCAACAAGACAGAAAATAATAAATGCTCGTGAGGTTGTGGAGAGATTGGGACTCTCATACACTGCTTGTGGGACTGTAAAATGTGTACAACCATTGTGGAAAGCAGTATGGCGATTCCTTCAAAAGTTGGAACTAGAAATATCATTTGACCCAGCCATTCCATTACTAGATATATATCCTAAAGAAACGAAAGCCATGACATGAACAGACATATGCACGCCCATGTTCATCACAGCACTATTTACAATAGCCAAAAGATGGAAACAACCTAAATATCCATCAAGTGAAGAACAGATAAGCAAACTATGGTACATAAACAAAATGGAATACTATGCAACCCTAAAGAATAATGTAGAATCTGCAAAACACCACATAACATGAATGAACTTGGAGGACACTATGCTGAGGGAAATAAGTCAATCACAGAAGGACAAATATTATATTAGTACGTTATTGTAAAAAGTCAAGGAAAGGTTTATATATGGAAGGAAATTTTCTTTCTTGGTTACCAGGGGTGAAAGGGGAGGTGAGGGAACACTGTTAGATAGGTAGAGGTAAGTATTGATTTGGTGAAGAGAAGGGCAATGTACCAAATATGAGTGATCAACATGGTGGCACTGAAGAAGAGGAAGACATAGAGATGTACATGAGAGGCACAGACAACAAAGATGAACCCTTTTGCACATACAGTACTGCGTTGTCAGTGAAGGCAAACATGGATATACGGGTGGATGGATGGGTGGACAGGTTGAACTATTAGGTATGTCTATGCAGCAGGGAGTGTACCAAAGACCATGTATAGGGTTGGCAGACAATGGTTCTACAAGTATATTTTTATATTCTGTAAGAATTCCCAGATGTCAAATGGAGGGAGTCAGCAAGATGGTGGACTAGCCAGAAAGACTTCACAGACCCTCTTCAACAAAGAAAAGGGAAACTAATTAAGACAGACACAGAAGATAATCCTGGACCCCTGAGTCTTGAAGGGAAGGATATAGAAGTGGACTAAACCCCAACTAGCAGAAAAATTTGTGTGAAAATACCAAAAACGGAGACAGATGGAGCTGCGATCTGGCAGCGATCCTAAGCGATCCTGATGGCACAAACAGCTTGGAGATCCCTGAGTGGTGGTAGGACCTAAGAATTAACCTAAAAATCACCCTGCTAGCCAGGGATTGCATGGACTACTGTGCATGGTAGCTGGGGAACAAACTGAGAAGGTAAAGAGAAAGGTGGACTGAGCTGTGGACTTTTGCCGGTCCAGAGGATGCTGCCATTTTGAAGGTTTAAAAAGCAGCTTGACTATTTTGGATATTTAAAGAGACAGTGCTCTCACAGATTCCTGGGGCTTAAGAACACATTCTGCTTTCCAGCGCCCCAAGGACACTCAGGACCTCCAAGACTGACAAGGTA
>NW_006921739.1:6906047-6919494 GCF_000298275.1 Orycteropus afer afer
ACTCCTTGGAGAGGACAATCATGGGAGAAAGAAGGGCTGCTTATGCACAGGGAGACAGCTCAGGGGGCAGGAGTGTATGGAGGGATGGACCCTGGGAAGAGGTAACTATGGGGAGGAAGTGGGAGGGGAGCTGTTGCATTGTGGGAAACTGTGGTCGATGTTATGAGACAAAGTATATATGAACTGCTGTATGGAAAGTGAATTTGCTCTCTACATATTCACCCAAATCACAATAAAAATAAATAAATAAATAGATAGATAGATAGATAAATGAGTAAATAAAAGAGTTCCCAGGTGTATAGTAGACCTGACAAGGGACAAGTTTATAATCACTTCTTGGTCACAGGCAGTTTCCCAGAGGGAGAAAGTAGTGGAACCTGTGGGCTCAAGACCATACTTGCATGGGACATCAAGCTCAATTGTCATAACATACTACACAAAACATTGTTCCACCTCCTACTTTGGCGAGTAGCAACTGGGATCTTAAAAGCTTACAAGCAGCCATCTAGATGCAACAATGGGTCTCTCCTCATCCAGAGCAAAGAATGAAGAAAACCAAAGATTCATGGAAACAACTAGTTCTAGAGACTGTTACACCATGCAAGCCTCAGCCTATATGACTATGAGACCAGAAGAACTAGATGGTGCCTGGCTACCACTGTCATCCACTTGGAAGGGAATCTATGTAGGAGATCCTTGATAGAGAGGGAGAACAATGTAGAACAAAACTCAAAATCATTTGGAGGAAAAAAAAAGGGAGGGAGAGACCAGGTTTGTTGGTCTGATAGAGCCTGGTGGAACACTGAGACTATGGCACCTAGCTGCCCTTCAGGTCTGGAACTGAACCCACATGTGTGGCTTCCAGCCAAGCAAAAGACAGGCATATGAGTTGAACATTTACCTCAAGTAAATACAGTCCTTGGAGAGAACAATCATGGGAGAAAGAAGGACTGCTTATGCACAGGGAGACAGCTCAGGGGGCAGGAGTGCATGGAGGAATGGACACAGGGAAGAGGTAACTATGGGGAGGAAGTGGGAGGGGAGCTGTTGCATTGGGGTAAATTGTAGTCAATGTTATGATACAAAGTGTATGTGAACTGCTGTATGGAAAGTCACCCAAATCACAAAAAGAAAGAGAACGAGAGAAAGAAAGAGAGCAAGAGAAAGAGAGAGAGAGAGAGAGGGAAAGAGGGAAAGAAAGAAAGATAGATATTGGATCAAAAGCCTAACACAAGTATTCACTTCATTAACAACTAGTGTTATTGCTTAGTCATTGTATGCTTTTCTTTGTTGTCTTCCCCTTTCTGCAACATGATTTTGCTTTTAATAGCAAAATTTTACCCACTTTTAAGTTATCACTTCTCTATTAAATCTCTGTAACAGACAATCCTCAGATCTGTACCATACAATGTGTCACTTTATTATCAACTATGACGTGATCAGAAGCCTTTCTATCTTATATTTATCTTTGTATTCTTGTTGCAAGTAAAAAAAAAATCCAGTTATTGTTGAGTAAATTTCAACTCCATATGTTGCAGAGTACCACTGCTCCATAGGGTTTTCCAGGCTTTGACCCTTCAGAAGCAGATTGGCAATCTTTCTTCTGAAGCACCTCTGGGTGAATTTGAACCACCAGTCTTTCAGTTAGTAGTCAAGTATCTAACAGTTTGTATCAACTTGGACTCCTTGCCTGCACAATAGTTATATTCCATTAAACTTAATTGAAAAAAGGAAGAGAGGGAGCAAGAGAGGAAAGAGAAAAGGCATGAGTGGTCTCATCTCTTTATACAGATTGTAACCTCTGAAAAGTAAGAAAATGCTCCTTATAAACTGATTTTCTCCTCACAGTACTCATCCCAGTATTGAATCTATAATCAGAAATCTACATCTCATGCAAGGACTAAGAACAAATTTTTAGAGACCGTTGAGGATGGAATTGCTATCATCAGTGGGCTGATGTAAGTGTATACAAAGGGCTAATAAGAAAAAGTTGAATGAATTAAAGTATACAGCAGGTTGTTACTGTATGAACAACCTTCAAATAAAAGAATAAATCTCCAGATATCTTGTAAGGGTTCTGACAGTTGGGAGCATATCGAACCAATCTGTAAAATACTCAGCTGCTTACTCACAGGAAATCTGCTCATACACATTGATTAGTTAGCAAGTTCTAAACCTGGTGAATGGACATAGGTATTAATGAATTCAAAGTAGAAGAAAACCTGTCCTGGAGTTAATGATAGGGAGAAAGGTCAATGAAGGAAATAAGTGAACCAGGAGGTCCAATCAGTTGGAGGCTACATTGGATCAATTACAACCCCTTCTGCAAGACTGCCAACCAGAAACTCAGTCAGTTGTATCTTCTCTTTTTCTTCACTCTCTTATGGGCCTCGTTTGTCATTGTTGTTGTGTGCCATCGAGTCAGAACCGACTCATAGTGACCCCTCCTTGGGTTTCTGAGGCAGTATCACTATGGAAGTAGATTGCCCAACCTTCCTTCCGAGGAGTGGCTGGTAGGTTTGGACCGCCAGCCTTCTGGTTAGCAGTCAAATGCCTTAGGCACTATGCCACCAGAGCTCCTTTATAGGCCTCAAGACCCATCAATTTGAATAATAAAACCAGCTATTTCCTTCCTATCCATCTTTCCACTGACTTTATTTAGACCTTTCTCATCTCTTGCCTAAATATTTTCAGTGGTCTTTCAACTGAAATCTATCTATTTCTGGCTCATTTTCTCATTGTCACAACTGTAAGAATTATCTTTTAAATCACAGATATGGTCATTTAAAACTCCTCAGTTAAATCCTTTGTTTTTCTCGATCACCTATAGGATAAAGATCTTGGCAAAGCATTCTAGGACTTTCAATACCTCAACATATGTCACCTTCCATCACCTTCCAACAGACCTTATGCTTTCTTGTTGATGTTGTTAGGTGTTGTCAAGTCATTTCCAACTCAAAACGACACTATACACTTTCACCCAGCAAGGTTGTATCATCTAAATAATGCAGGTTGTTAATGAGTCTTCTAATCCTAATGTCGTGTTCTACTTCATATAGTCCAGTTTCTCAGTTAATTTGTTCAATGTACACATTAAATAAGTATAGCGAAAAGATACAACCCTAATGTACAACTTTCCTGATTTTAAAACATGCACTATGCCCTTGTTCTTTTGAACAACTGCCACTTGGTCTATGTTCAGGATCCTCATGATCACAATTAACTGTTCTGAAATTCCCATTCTTCGCAATATTATCCACAGTTTGTTATGATCCACACAGTCAGACGCCTTTGCATAGTCAATAAAATTCAGGTAAACAGCTTTCTAGCAGTCTTTGCTTTTGTCCAAGATCCACCTGACATCAGCAATGATATTCATTGTTCCATTTCCTCTTCTGAATCTGACTTGAATTTCTGGCAATTCCCTGTCATTATATTGTTACAACCATTTTTGAAATATTTTTAGCAAAATTTTACTTACGTATCATATTAATGATATTGTTTGAGAATATCCTTATTCTGTTGGATCATCTTTCTTTGGAATGGTCACAAATATAGATATCTTCCAGTCAATTGGCCACGTAGCTGTCTTCCAAATATCCTGGCTTAAACAAGTAAGCACCTCCAGTGCTGCATCCGTGTGTTGAAACATCTCAGTGGGTATTTTGTCATTTCCGGGAGATTTGTTTCCAACCAATACCTTCAGTGCACCTTAGGCATCTTCCTTCAATACCATCTATTCTTGATTGCCTGCTGCCTCCTGAAATAGTTGAACATTGACCAATTCTTTTGAATACAGTGACTCTGTGTATTCCTTCCATATTCTTTTGATGCTTCCTGTATCATTCAATATTTTGCCCAAAGAATTATTTGATCTTACAACTTGAGCTTTGAAATTTTCCTTCAGTTCTTTCAGCTTTAGAAATGCCAAGCATGTTCTTTCCCTTTGATTTTCTAACTCTAGGTCTTTGCACATTTCATTACAATATTTCTCTGTGTCTTCTCAAGCTGCTCTTTGAAATCATCCTTTCAGCTCTTTTACTTCATAATTTCTTCCTTTTGCTTTAGCTACCCTCCATTTGGGAGCAAGTTTTAGAATCTTTTCTGACACCTATTTTTGTCTTTTTTTCTTTTTCTGTCTTTTTAATGACCTTTTGCTTTCTTCATGTATGACACACTAGATGTCATCCCATAACTTGTCTGGTCTTCAGTCACTGGTGTCCAATGCATAAAATCTATTCTTCTGATGATCTTTAAATTCAGGTGAGATATACTCAAAGTTTTATTTTGGTTCTTGTGTATCTGTTTTAATTTTCTTCAGCTTCAACTTAGACTTGCAGATGAGCCATCATTCATCTGTCAGTTTATTATACTTTGGTGGCTTGAATGTTGCTGTGATACTGGAAGCCATGCCACTAGGATTTCAAACACTAGCAGGGTCACCATGGTATACAGGTTTCAGCACCATTTCCAAACTAAAACAACCTAAGGAGACAGAGATAGTGGTCCCCTTCCGAAAAAAAACTGGCCACTAAAAACCTTAGGAATAGCAGTGAAACACTGTCCACTATAGTGCCAGAAATGCTTAGGAATAGCAGCAGAACATTGTCTGATATAGTGCAAGATGAGCCCCTCAGATTGGAAGGCACTTAAAATATGACTGGGGAAGAGCTGTCTTCTCAAAGTAGATGTGACCATAATGACATGGGTGGAATAAAACTTTTTGGACCTTCTTTTGCTGATATGGCATGACTAAGAATGAGAAGAAACAGCTGCAAACATCTATTGATAATTGGAACATTGAATGTACAAAGTATGAATCTAGGAAAATTGGAAGTTGTCAAAAATGAAATGGAATGCATAAAGATAAATATCCTAAGCATTAGTTAGCTTAAATGTATTGATAGTGACCATTTAAAATCAGACAATGCTATCAGTGATAGAATAATATGCATACGCCTACAACCAAAAACCAAACGTATTGCTGTCGAGTCGGATTTGACTCATAGTGACCCCTTCTTGGGTTTCTGAAGCAGTGTCACTATGGAAGTAGATTGCCCAACCTTCCTTCTGAGGAGTGGCTGGTGGGTTTGAACCACCAGCCTTCTGGTTAGCAGTCATATGCCTTAGGTGTATGATTATGCCATACACCTACAAAGAAGACTAATTAAGAAGACTACTTATTGGAACAGATTCATATTTCTGGCCATCCCAAAGAAAGGTGATCTAACAGAATGCGGAAATTATTGAACACTGTCATTAATATCATGTCATTAATATCATATGTAAGTATAATTTTGCTGAAGATAATTCAAAAGTGGTTGCAGTGATACATGAACATGGAAGTGTCAGAAATTCAAGCTGGATTCAGAAGACGCTGTGCAATGAGGGATATCATTGCTGATGTCAAATGGATCTTGTCTGAAAGCAAATATCAGTAAAATATTTACCTGTGTTTTGTTAACTATGCAAAGGCATTTGACTGTGTGGGTCATTACAAATTATGGATAATATTGTAAAAAAAAATGGGAATTCCAGAACATTTAATCGTGCTAATGGAGAATTTGTACATAGACCAAGAGACAGTCATTCAAACAGAACAAGAGGATACTGTGTGGTTTAAAATCATGAAAGGTGTGTATCAGTGTTGTATCATTTCACTACACTTATTCAATCTGTATGTTGGGTAAGTAATCCAAGAAGCTGGATGATATGAAGGAAAAATCATGGCATCAAGATTGGAAGAAGGCTCATCAACAACCTGCAATATGCAGATGACACAGCTTTGGTTATTGAAAGTGAAGAGGACTTGAAACATTTACTGAAGATCAAAGACTACAGCCTTCGGTGGGGATTAATCCTGAATATAATCCTCACAAGTGAATCAATAAGCAACATCATGTTAGATGGAGCGAAGATTGGCATTGTCAAGGATTTCATTTTACTTGGATCCACAATCAATATCCTTGGAAGTAGCAGTGAAGAAATCAAACAATGTATTGCATTGGCCAAATCTGCTGCAGAATATCTCTTTAAAAGTGTTAAAAAGCAAAGATGTTACTTTGAGGACTAAGGTGTGCAATGCAAGCTATGCAATTTTCAATCACCTCACAAAAATTCAAAAGCTGTACAATGACTAAGGAAGACAAAAGAAGAATTGATGCATTTGGATTATATATATTGGTGAAGAATATTGAGTATACCAGAAGAATGAACAAATCTGTCTTGTAAAACGTACAACTAGAATGCTCCTTAGCATTACTCGTAATGTCTTTAGGTGGCTCTGCTGCCATTCTTATTTAAAATGTATCCATCAGTAATGTGAGAGGGGATAATTCAATATTTTTTGATACTTTTAATCAATTTTTGTTGAGGAATAACTTGCATACAATAAAAGAAACATATTTTTAGTGAATAATTTAATTTTTTGACATATATATTCACTTGTATAGCTACCAATGAAAGTATACAACACTTCCATCACCCCAGAAACTTTCCTTGTCCATTGTTATGGATTGAATTGTATCCATCAAAAAGATATATTGAGGTCCTATACCCTGGTAGCTGTAAATATGACCTTGTTTGGAAATGGGTCTTTGAATATGTTATTAGTTAATATGAGGACATGCTGAAGTAGAGTTGGACCTAATCCAATCTAAGTAACTCCTTATACAAAGGAAGAGCTATAGACAGAGGAAAGATACCATGTGACCCTACAGCTGCAAGACAGTGAATGCCTGGAGCTACCATAAGCTAGGAAAGAGATATGAACAGATTCTTTCTCGAAGCCTCAGCAGAATCAACACAGCTGACACGCTTACCTTGGATCCCCAATACACGGAACTGTGAGACAATAAATTTCTGTTCTTAAAAGCCACTCAGTTTGTGGTATTTTGTTAGGACATCCATAAGAAACTAATACATACCCCTTCTCAATTGGTTCTCCTGTTCTACCACCTCAGGCAACCCTACTCTGCTTTATGTCTCTACAAGTTAGATTTATCCATTCCAGAATTTCAAATAAATAGTATAACACAGTGTGTTAGGCTGGTTCTCTAGAGAAGCAAAACCAGTAAAGCTTAGAGAGAGAGCGAGAGAAAGAAAATTATCTTAGGAAAATGGCTCACACACTTATAGAAGCTGGCAAGTGCTAAGCTCCTGGACCAAACATCAAACTGGAGGCTTTTTCTGACTCACACAGCTGCAGGGGCTGACAAGCTCATGGTTGGCAAGCAGTACACCAGCTGTTGACTCCAGCAGATGACGAATCAAAGATCACCAGGCAGAATGGTGGATTGTTTGCTCACGGACCATTGTGGGCAGCACAGCAGGATCCGGATCCACAGAAGATTCTTTTTCCCAGGATGCTCATATATACATTGGAAGCAGGCCACACCACTGGGGAAACTCCCTTTCAATGGATTGGCTGCTCAAAGCATGTACATCCAATCTCATCATGGAAATAACCATATCACAACTGCTTAAAACACTCAGAATCATAGTCGAGGTAAGTTGACATTCAACTCCAGCTATCATATACAGCATATTCTTTTTTTGTGTGTGAATTACTTTGCTCAGTATAAAGTTTTTGAATGTCATCATGTTGTTGCATGTCAGTAATATGTTCCTTTTTATTGCTGAATAGTATGGTTAGTTCTTTACCCGATCACCTGGTAATGGGCATTTACATGTTTTCCATTTTGAGCTATTAATGACAATACTAAGCTGCTATAAATATTTATATACAAGTCTCTATGTAAACATATATTTCTGTTTCTATTTTGTAAATACCAAACAGTGGAATTTCTGTGTTAAGTGAGTGTGTTTTACAGGAAATTCCCAATCTTTATTACATGGTAGTTGTACTATTTTATATTTTCATTCATGATATATGAGAATTCTAGTTATTCTACATTCTTGCTATTCAAATTAGTATATGGTGATTCCTACTGGAACTTTAATTTACGTTTCCCTGACAGTTAAATGTATTGAACATATTTACATGCTTTTATCAGCCTCTTGTTTATCTTCTTCTGCTTTAAATATCTTCAAATTTTTGCTAATTTTTAATTGGGTTGCTTAGCTCTGGTAGCATAGTGCCTAAGGCACTTGACTGCTAACCAGCAGACTGACAGTTCAAACCCACCAGCCACTCTTGGGAATGAAGGTTGGGCAATCTACTTCCATAGTGATATTGCCTTGGAAACCCAAGGAGGGGTCACTATGAGTTGAGTTCGACTCAACGGCACATAACAACAATGACAACTTATTTTTGAGTTCTAAGAGTTTTGCTTTATTACATAAATTCTGCACATAAGTCCCTTATCAGATATACTTATTTCAAATTTGTTCTCCCAGTCAGCAGCTTGCCCTTTTAATTTTCTTAATAGTAGATTTTAACAAGCAGATGCTTTATTTGGATAAAGCCCAATTCATTCATTTTTTAAGTCTATACTTTTTTTGTGTGCTTTAAAAAATCTGCCTATTCAAAGTTCTGAAGATTTTCTCACTTATTTTCCTCTAGAAGTTTTACAGTTTTAGCTTTTATGTTTAGATCTATAATCTGCTTGGGTTTAATGTTCTTTTTAATTTCTAGCTCCTTAAGGTAGAATATAAGGAGCTCCGGTGGCATAGTGCCTAAGGCATTTTGACTGCTAACCAGGAGGTTGGTGGTTCAAACCTACCAGCCACTCCATGGAAGAAAATCTGGGCAATCTACTCCTGCAAAGATTTATCACCTTGGAAACCCAAAGGAGGTCACAATTAAGGTAGAATATGAGATAAAACTACAGCTACAATTTCCCTTTAAGCAATGTTTTAGCTGCTGAAAATTTCTTTCTAAGTACTAATTTAACTGAAAATTTGATATGTTGCTATTTCATAATCATTTAGTTCAAGTTTTTTTTTTCTAATTTTCCTTTTGTTTACATAGTTCATGGGTTGTTCAGAAGTATTTATTTTCCAAGTATTTGTGGATCTTTTAATATTGAAAACTAATTTAATTCCACTATGGTTAGTGAATTCACTGTATTTCAATACTTTTAAAGCCCAGAATATAGCTCAGAAAAGCAATTTAAATGAATTTTTATGGTACTGTTATTGGTGCAGTGTTCTACAAATGTCATTTATATCAAGTTGATTGATATTGTTTTTCAAGATTTTGATATTATTACTGATTTTCTGCATTTTTTTTTCTATCAATTTCTGAAAGAATATTGAGATCACCAAGTATAATTGTTGATTTTTTTTTCTTCTCTATTTTCTTTTTTTGGTTCCATCAGCTTTGTTCTACATATTTTGAAAGTGTTATTAAGTGCATACACATGTAAGATTTTTGTATCTTCTTAATGAACAGATCCTTTTAATATCTCTCTAAGCTCTAGTAAGGTTTCCTATCCTAAAGTCTATTTTGTCTGATATTAACAAAACCATTCCATATTTTTGTGCCATTTGCATGATGTAACATTTTCATTATTTTATTTCTAAGCTACCTGTGTATTTCTTATGAACAGTATACAGCCAGTCTTTGTTTTTTTCATTTAGCCTTTAAATGTTAATCTTTAGTCTATTTGTATTTGTGGTGTAGTAAATTACTTAGTGTGGCTTTTCTAGCCATAAGTCTTTGTAAACTCTGTGGTAGAATTTGCTATGAGCAACTGAGGAGCTCCTGATTGTAAAAGTTATCCACCTGGGGTATTTCTCTTGGGCGCAACACAAAGCAATGTTCTGGGAGCTTCTTGCTCTCTCAGGTGCTTAGAATTCTGATGTTATGATTGGTTAGTTTGGCCACTCTGCCAGGCTCAAAGGAGGCCTCCTAGAGGCAGAAGAAGTCTCTCTCTAACTGATGGTTGAGGAAGACATATTGCTGAAAGAAAGAGACACACTGCTGCGAAAGAGTCACAAGAGACAAGCATTGCTGAGTGAGACACCAAGGGACATTCACTGTTGGGAGAGAGACGGTGAGAGACTGTGGGCTGGAAGAGAGACTGAGCATTTTTCCTGAACTTGCATTGTAGCCTGGTGCTTCCCTAATAAACCCCATAATCTGTGAGTTCTGTGTGACCACTGCAGCGAATTATCAAACCCAGGAGAGAGGTGGTGGGTGCTTTGGGAGGAACAGTTGGTGAAAGGGCTGGAGGGAGGCAGCATGTCTGGCCTTGCAGTAATAGACTTTGGGCTATTGATGGTGATTCTGTTTTCCTCTTGTGTGGTTAGAGGTCAGAAGATGTGGCCTCCCTGCCCTTTTGGCAGTATTTATTATTCTTTTTCATATGGTTAGATTTAAATTGATCATATTTCTATTTGCTGTGAATTTATATCATCTGTCCTTTATCACTTCTTTTAAAAATTTCTTCTTTTGGAATAACTTTTCTGCTTAGTACTCCATTTTATCTTTTGTTCTAGTTTCTTAGCTATTTTTCTCCACTTGGTGCTCTGTTGTTGTTAGGTGCCATGAAGGTGGCTCTGACTCATAGCGACCCTATGTACAGCAGAATGAAACACTGCCCAGTCCTATGCTATCCTCACAATCTTTGAACCAATTGTCACAGCCACTGTGTCAATGCATCTCATTGAGGGTTTTCTCCTTTTCACTGACCCTCTACTTTACCAAACTTGATACCCTTCTCCAGGGAGTGGTCCCTTCTGACAACATGACCAAACTAGATGAGACAAAGTTGGGCCTTTCTCACTTCTTAGGAACATTCCAGCTTTACTTCTTCCAGGACAGACTTGTTCATTCTTCTGGCAGTTCATGGTGTTTTCAGTATTCTTCACAAAAACCACATTTCAAAGGCATCAACTCTTTTTTGGTCTTCCTTATTCATTGTCCTCTATAGTTGACAATATTCTCAACTTATCACAATCTACCATCAAGTAATATTATAAGACTTCATGAATAATTTAAGAATGATTCAAAAGTATTTTTTTCCATTTCTTTGTCCATCCTTACTGTCACACACTTTACTTCTGTATTTATTATTTAAAAAAAAAAGTAACCTGTTTCTTTGAAGTAAATTCTAACTCACAGCAAGTTTATAGGACAAAGTAGAATTGTTCCATAGAGTTTCCAAGATTGTCATCTTTAGTGATGTAGACTACCGTATTTTTCTCCTGCAGAGTGGCTGGTGAATTCAAACAACCAAACTTCTTGTTGACCAAGCATTTAACCGCTACCACCAAGGCTCCTATATTTGTTATAGACTACCAATACATTGTTATCCTTTTTATTTTTTAAAAAATCAACTTTTAAAGACATTTTTAAAATGAGAAAAAGGAATTTTTTATACCTATTGACGGCAAACAACAACAACAACAACAACATCTATATAATTACTAAGGAGATCTGAGTTTCTCTCTAGTATCATTATTCTTCAGCCTGAAGAACTTCCTTCAATGTTTCTTATGAAGAGGTCTCCTATTAATGAATTATTTCTTTTTGATCGTCTCAAAATGTATATACCTAGTTTTTATTTTTGTCTATGTTTTCACTTGCTATAGAATTCTAAGATGATTGTTGTTATTTTTCCATTCTGTTTTGTTTTTCCCTTCAGCATTTTCCTTTGTCTTCTGGCTTTCATTGTTTCTGGTCATTCTTATTTTATTCCCCAGTATGTGACTTTTATTTTTTCTGCATTTCATTGCTCATTGATTTTACTCTTTACCATTGTTTGTCAGCAATTTTATTATGATATGCCTTAGTGGCATTTTTTTGTGTTTGCTGTGCTTGGGTTTTGTTAAGCTTCTTGTACTTGTGTGTTGATATTTTTATCAAATACAAAAAATTTTTCAGCCAATGCCCCTTAAATATAATTTCTTCCCTACCCCACACATTTTCTAGTACACTAATTAAACACACATACAATTACTTGATATTGGACACAATCTCTAAAGCTCTTTTCCTTTATGTTTAAAAAAAAAAAAAAAAAAGGTGCTTTTTTCCCCCTTCTGCATCTCAGTTTGGATTGTTTGTATTACTCTGTCTGGAAGTTCACTGATGTTTTCTTCTTAAGACATTAATCTGTTGTTTAAATCATTTCAGTGAATTTTTCATTTAAAATACTGTGTTTTTCATCTCTCCAAGTTCCACTTGTTCTTGCTTATGTGTTTTATTTTTCTACTCACTGTGTTGTTGTTTCCTTTAAATTCTTTTCATATTTATAACAGCTATCTGAAAGACCTTATCCACTTGTGCTATCATCCCTCTTTTTTCTGGATCTGTTTCTACTGCTCTGGTTCATATTTCCCTGCTTTTTCACATGTCAATTTTTGGTTGGACGCTGTAAATTGTGGGTATTTTAGTGTTTGATATTTGGGTTTTCTTATTAACCTATTAAAAATGCCAGTATTTTATCTGGAAGATAGTTAATTTACTTGTAGATCAGCTTGATCCTTCGAAGGCTTTATTGTTATTATTTTAGGGCATCCTCAGAAGGAAGATGTGGCAATCTACTTCTGTAGTGATACTGCCTTGGAAACCCAAGGAGGGGTCGCTATGAGTCAGGTCCGACTTGACGGCACATAACAACAACAACATTCTTAAGATTTGGGCTTTCTAGGATATTTATGAAATACTATGTACTCCCGCTGGTTGGATATAAAATGGTTCTCAGACCTATGTGAGCTTTAGTAGTTGTTCAATTCACAGTTTCATGTATTGTTTTGCTCCAGTAATTGCTCTTTTCTTGGACTTGCAAAGTGTAACCCTATGCATGTACAGACTAACTATTCAGCCAGAAAACTCAAGGAGACCCCCTAGGCAAAAGCTCTTTCTCTGCATATCCCTTTCCTCCTCAGTATTCTGTCCTACAAATTCCAGCAGCTTTCCCAAGCTCTAATATTCTCTTCCACTGAGCAAGAGTGTTGTGTTCTGCTTGACTTCCCTGTTCTTTGCTGATGCCTAGTAAATGTTTCCAGAAAGAAAGCCAAGACAATCATTGAATTCACTTATTTGCTTTCTATTTCCATGGATATCACATTCTGCTTTTGACCTAATGTCTGAAAACAGTTTTTTCATACATTTGCCCAGTTTTTCAGTTGCTTAATCATCATTTAAGGCAGGAAGTTTAGTCCAGTACCAGTTACTCCATCATGGCCTGAAGCAGAAGTTCATCCATGGATAAAGATAATAGAGATAGTTCTAAAATCACATCTTAAAACATAACACAGTTCTCAATCCCCACAACTAATAATCCTCCATTAATAAGTGTAACTCAGTGTGGCCTGGACCTAAGATAATCTGGATGGTGGGTTAAGAGCAATTGCTTAATCTTTCTGTTGCATACCTGCAGCATCCTACTATATTCTCTCAAACTCAAGGAAAGATACAGAATACCAGTTGGAGAGTGTAATGCTACTGTATGACTGAACAAGAATCTAGTTTTACTTTACTGGTGACATAACTCACAATTAATTACAAACAATCAGTATGTCCAAATCCCAGAGTTAA
>NW_006921739.1:6940201-6940899 GCF_000298275.1 Orycteropus afer afer
ACCACTGGTGGGGCTGTCAAATGATACAATCATTGTGGAAAGCAGTATGGAGATTCCTTAAAATGTTGGAATTAGAAATATCATTTGGCCCAGCAATTCCTTCAGTAGGTATATATCCTAAAGAAGTGAGAGCCAGGACAAGAACAGATATATGCACACCCATGTTCATCACAGCACTATTTACAGCAGCAAAAAGATGGAAACAACCTAGTGCCCATCAACAGAAGAATGAATAACCAAACTATAGTACATACACACAATGCAATACTATGTAATCCTAAAGAATAATGCAGAATTGGCAAAACACTGCATAATGTGTATAAATTTGAAGGACATTATGCAGAGTAAAATAAGTCAATCACAGAAGGGCAAATATTGTATTAGACTTATTGTAAAAAGTCAAGGTAAGGTTTATATATGGAAGGAATTTTTTTTGTTGTTGGTTACCAGAAGTGAGAGGGGAATGGGGTGGGGGGAGGGAAGGGAACCCTGTTAGATAGGTAGAGACAAGTACTGATGTGGATGAAGAGATGGGCAACATACCAAATATAAGTAATCAACACAGTGACATTCAGGAAGAAGAAGACATAGAGAGGTGCATGGGAGGTACAGACAGCAAAGAGGAACCCTTCTGCACATACATACAAACATTGACATATGGGAGGATAGATGGGTGGACAGGCTGAACTATTAGGTAT
>NW_006921739.1:6942188-6949164 GCF_000298275.1 Orycteropus afer afer
TGGTTGACGTTCAACCATTTCAGGAGGTGGCATTTGATTAAGAACAAATGGTATTGAAAGAAGTTGAAGTTGCACTGAAAGAATTGGCAAAGAACAAGTCTCCAGGAATTGACAGAATTTCCACTGAGATGTTTCAACAAATGGATGCGGCACTGGAGGCACTCATTCAGCTATGCCAGGACATTCGGAAGACAGCGACTTGGCCAACTGACTGGAAGAGATCCATGTTTGTACCAATTCCAAAGAAAGGTGATCTCACAGAATGTGGAAATTATCAAACAATATCATTAATATAATATGCAAGTAAAATCTTACTGAACATAATTCAAAAATGGTTGCAGCAGTATACTGACAGAGAATGTCCAGAAATGCAAGGTGGATTCAGAAGAGGATGTGAAATAAGGGATATCATTGCTGACGTCAGATGGATCTAGGCTCAAAGCAAAGAATACCAGAAAGATGTTTATTTGTGTTATATTGACTATGTAAAAGCATTTGATTGTGTGGATCATAACAAATTATCGATAACATTCAGAAGAATGGGAGTTCCAGAACACTTAATTGTGCTCATGAGGAACCTGTACATAGGCTGTCATTTGAACAGAATGAGGAGACATTGCATGGTTTAAAATCAAGAAGAGAGTGTGTCAAGGTTGTATCCTTTCAGCATATTATTCAATCTGTAAGAAGAGCAAATAATCCAAGAAACTGGACTATATGAAGAAGAACATGACATCAGGATTAGAGGAACACTCATTAACAACCTGAGATATGCTGAGGACACAACATTGGTTGCTGAAAGTGAGGATGACACTTCAATATAAAGAAAACAAAAATCCTCACAACTGGCCCAATGAGCAATATCATAATAAATGGAGAAAAGATTGAAATTGTCAAAGACTTCATATTACTTGGTTCTACAGTCAACACCAATGGAAGCAGCAGCCATAACATCAGACGATGTTTTGCACTGGGCAAATATGTTGCAAAAGATCTCTTTCAAGATCCGAAGAGAAAAGATATCTCCCTGAAGACTAAGGTGCACCTAATCCAAACCATAGTATTTTAAATCACTTCATATGCATGTAACAGATGGTCAATAAATATGAAAGACCAAAGAAGAGTTGATGCTTTTGAGTTGTGGTTATCGGCGAAAGCTACTAAAAGTACCAAGGACTGCTAAAAGAACTAACAAATCTGCCCTGGAAGATGTGCAGTTGGAATGCTCCTTGGAAGCGAGAATGGCCAGACTTTGTTTCACCTACTTTAGTCATGTTGTCAGAAGGGATCATTCTCTGGAGAAGGATATCATGTTTGGTAAAGTGAAAGGTGAATGAAAAAGGGGAAGGCCCTCAAGAAGGTGGATTGACACAGTGGCTGCAGCAACACACTCAGGTATTGCAAGTATTGTGAGGCTCACACAGGACTGGGCAGTGTTTCATTCTGTTGTACACAGGATCACTGTGAGTCAGAGATAACTTGATGGCACTTAACAACAACAACAACAACAACAACATGTTACAATAACAAACAATCCCAATAATATTAAACAATGCTTTATTTAACAAGAGAGCTACCACTCATTGCAGGTGAGTACTGCAGACTTTAAGTTCACTGTATTCCATATGATTCAAGCTGATAGAAGAATTCTCAAAATGTGTTGGTAGCCATTCCCCAAAAAAGAGAGAAGAGTCAATCACTCCCTAGCTCTTTTTGCTTTCATCCAGAAGTAATTTCCCTTTACATGACTTTGGCTAAAGGAAGGAAGGAAATACAGACCTATCAAATGTTAAAAAAGAGAACCAGAAAAAATTGGTACAACTGATGACTACCACAATCTGTCCTTGTGGTCATCAAATATTTGATTTATTCTCATGCTGGCATGAATATAGTCACCCGTACCCAAGACAGGCAATTCAAAATTCTGTAAGATTATAGTCAATCCCAAAGCTTAGGATCTCAGAATAATGTATGGTAGTCTCTTCATCATTCATCATTAGGTCCTTCATACAGAAAGGGGAAATCAGAGGACACAAAAGAGTTAATGGCCAGGAAAATTATAAAAGCCTGGGCAGATATTTGTGTGTCTCTATTCTTGTATTGCCCAATCCTGAAAATGACGCAGGACTTGGCAACATTTGTTCTATTATACATAGGGTCATCATGAGTCAGAATCAACAGCAGCTGGCAATGACGACTTCCTTAAGGTGAAGAATATGCCTTCATAAGTCCCTGATTGTCTTATTGTGCATTTTTCTCTAGGGTCCTTAGCTTTGTTTTGGGGAAGATTGTTTGTTTTCCATTAGATTTTTTTGGTCACATATGAAATAGTCATCAGAGAATATGCCCTCCTTAGAGGCTTAGCAGGAGCACTGGTTGTGCAATGGTTAAGCACTAGGCTGCTAACAAAATCAGTGGTTCGAACCCACCAACTGCTCCATCTGAGAAAAGATCTAGTTATCTGTTCCTGTAAAGACTGTAGACTAGGAAACTCTACAGGGCAATTTTACTCTGTTAGGTAGGATCATTATCAGTTGGAATCAACTCAACAGCATACAACAACGACAACAACAACAGATGCTGAGCAGACTTTTTAGCCTAATTCCTGCCCATAAGGGATTATAAACTCAAGAGTCATTTTTAATTTTTGAACTGTTGAAGGCTTGAGTTTTTTTTTTTTTTTTAGCAATATAAGAATCTTTAAAATTAGTAGGATTCTTATATATTTTATTCCAGTAACTTCTACATAACAATGACTTTATCTATAGCTCTTTTCTAGACATAAATCTTAGATTTGCCATATTCCTTTGCTTTATCCCCCACTTCCTTTCTCATCTTAATTGCTGATAACTTGGGAATATCAGATTTCCCTGGGAAATCCAAAATTTCTATCTTTATTCTTTTTGTCCAGTTGAAATCATTTGCTGAGTGTCAACTTAATCCAACCAGAGATTTTAACAGTATGTGTCCCTTGAAAAAAGACTTAATTATAAACATTCCTCATTTTTATCTTTTACTGTTTGGATTGAGAAGCAATGATTCAGTCCCTGGGGTTTGGAAGTTCTTCAATTTCTTTTCATTTCTGCTTGCAATTACACCAATTCTTTCAGAAACATCATAATATAATAGTCTTTCTTATAATGCCTTGCCAAGTATAGCCAACAGCAACCAACACATGCAACCCAGTTTTTCATACTCAGTTAGAACAGCCCCCTGCATTCTAAGTACCAACTCTATGTCACTCAGGTTAGGCTAAGTTGTTGTTGTTGTTATGTGCTGTCAAGTCAGACCCCACTCATAGTGACCCCTCCTTGGGTTTCTGAGGCAGTATCACTACGGAAGTAGATTGCCCAACCTTCCTTCCGAGGAGTGGCTGGTGGATTTGAACTGCCAGCCTTCGGGTTAGCAGTCAAGTGCCTCAGGCACTATGCTACCAGAGCTCCTTAGGCTAGGTTATGTTGCAGTAAAACCAACCTAGAAAAGAAGACAAAGAAGGACAAGGTACTTTCATCCTGCTTATGCTCCATGTCCTTTGTGGATTGGCAGGGATATTCTGTTTATCACACCTACTCAGAGTCTGTAACAGATGTAGTTTTGCCACCAGGCAGACTTAAAAAGAGAGCATGGTGAATCATACACTGGTCCTTAAAGCAGCCACCCCAAAGTGGCATGCATTACATAAACTAAAGCAAGCTACATGGTAACACCTAACCTCAAAGGGGTCACAAATGAAAGCCTACCGTATGTCCAGCAGGAGAACTAGACATATTGGATGAACAGCACTGATATCACAGGGAAGAACTTGAACTGAAAGATTAAGTGACTTAATAAGTGAAAAAGTAACTCAGCAAATCAAAGGGAGAAATTTCTCATTATCAGTTTGTACAAAGAGAGCTCCTAGATTACAGGCACTACACAAAACTAATAAAATATAAAAGAACAATTGCCTAACAATTTTCACTCAAAGGAGAGAAGTCAAATCAATATTATGCTTTAACAAAAATATATTTTTTCATTCCCACATCTGTTATTTTCAGAGGACGGGGCTTAATCTGGAAAAAATCTTGGATTAAATGATTAATTAAGAGTTTATGTTTCCGTTTCCTGGTGTTAGTTGTGAATGTTCTATCTCAGCGGGCTCTGTAGCCTCCTGAGATAATGTGGGATGCAAAAAACAAAATCTGAGACAGGCTTAGCCAAGAAGAGAAATTAGTGCTTCACTTAGGCATAACCTTGGGCGAGTCACTCATTATTACTTGCTAAGGTTTTCTATTCATAAACATTTGACACCCACACACACTGCAGGGATGTTGGAAGGGTTAGTGAGATAATGTTTGAGAAGTGCCTTGAACCACTAAACACTGAAGTGCTAGAGCCAATTCAAGAGATCATCTTTCAAATGAGACTCAATAAATTCATCTCCACTTCCTCTACTAAAAATATTAACAGGAGCTACAAAATGCCACAGTTCAGCAGAATTAGCAGATTGTTCCTTAATTTACCTCAACTACATAATCAGTACAATTATGTCCCATTATCCTGCCTTCCTCAAGCTGTTCAGTACCTAAAAGCTTTACTATTCAAAAGCTGAATATGAGCCATCAGTTTCTCCTTCTGTGCTGCTTCCAGCTACCATAGCCTGAAGAGATCTTCAAAGAAGTAGTTATTCACATGACACTCACTCCCATCAATAACTCATTATAGTCCGTAGGCTACACAGTCAATTGGACTGTGTTTAAAAGACTCAAAACAAAGGTAGAACAGAGAAGGGGAATGTATCACAAACTTCATAAAGAGTATCAATGCCCATCTGACTTGACCTTGACTTTTCATCTCTAAATTTGATTGCCCACTCACTAAACTCCTCTGGTCCCCTTTTTAATGCTTCATTCCATCACTCTAGCCTTAGTGCCTTGAGTAACTAACTAAGATCTCCTTCATTAATCATGCACCACTATATTCACAAATGTTCTTCTTCTTTTGTTTAAAAAGTAATTTTCCCAAAAACTGTTAAGATTAAATGAGGGGAAATTTTACAACCAAATATAATAGAAGTTCTTATTATATGATTTTATTGTGGAATATTGTATGTGGTTAACCAAATATTCCTTTTAAAATTAGCACATTGTGTCAATGAGTTAGCAATTTATAAAAAATGAGCATATGATTAAAAGTATTTTCCATCAAAAATAGCAATATAATTTGTCCTTTTACATTGAAAATGTATTTCTCTATCATAATGATTCTCAAATCTATCTTTATAAAAAATAATCATTATACAGTAAAACCTATGAAAGCCAGAAACTGTTTAAGGCAGAAAACATTGAAGATCCAGATAAACAAGACCATCTCATCAAGTTCCAGCTGTCACAGATTCCTCTGTACCATAGATAGAAGTAGTAGATTAATTTCATTCATGGCTTCATTTATACATTCTGACATCAATACCTATTGCACTGTAATTTTGCAGTCTGCTCATTCTGACTTCTGACTCTGACATATGACTTGCTTTGGCCACTTGGACAGGAACAAACTGGAGACTAGCAGAAGCTTCAAAAAGTACTTACGTATTTTTACTTTCTATGTTGCTTTTCTGCCTTTACCATGTAAACATTATCAGGCTAGCCTACTGAAGGGTGAGACATATTGGACAGAGCTAAGTAGCCCAATTTTCCCAGTCAAAACCCCAGACATATCAGAGCACCTAGCTGCTTCGCCAACCTGCTTCTGGCAGTAGATAACTCATCAAGCCCACTACAGATCAGCAGACCCACCAGTCAACTCACACACTCACGAGTACAAACAAATATTTGCTGCCCTCTGACTCTTAGGTTTTGAATTTGTTTATTACACAGCATTTTTGTTACAACAGGTAACTGAGACATGAAAGTATCATTTGATAGAGATTTGGGGTTAATAGAATGGCAAACAATAGAGTTCATAATGCCAAAGATAGCCTTAAAATGTCAATACAAAATTCTTTTATGGAGTCACCTAATAATACATGTGACTCAGTTCAACATTAATGAACTTCTGAGGAAAAATATTAATTTATAATGTTCTATAAATGATATGTTACCGTATTGAGTAAAAATTGTTTCTGAGAAACATTATATTCCCCCTCTTTTTTCCTTCTAAACCATGTAGAAATCCATGCAGAGCCAGGAAGATGGTTTGAAGGAATTCAAAGAACTTTAATGCAAAGTTTAAAGCTGAACAAGAGGAAGGGATAGCTGCATTTCCATGTAACTATACCTTGGCTGGGAACCTGTGCCCTAGATCTAGCCCAAAATGAGAATAACTACAAGGAAGTCTCCATAAAATCTCCTCCGATAGACTCTGTGAAAGAACTGAAGAGTGTGTAAAGCACCCTACCTTAGAGATAGTTGACTATGCTCTCCCCTGCACTAGGGCTCCTTAAACAACAGGATTTCACTCAGTGCTCGGGATCTTTTCCCTTCAGAAGGTATGAAATCATGCCTCTCCATGCCAAGTTACTGAAGCATTAATGGCTATCCATGGGAGCTCTGGTAGCATAGTGCCTAAGGCTCTTGACTGCTAACCAGAAGGCTGGCGGTTCAAATCCACCAGCCACCCCTCGGAAGGAAGATGGGGCAATCTACTTCTGTTGTATACTGCCTCAGAAACCCAAGGAGGGGTTGCTATGAGTTGGGTCCAACTCAACAGCACATGACAACAACAACAACATGGAGTTCAAGACATCACACAAGTTCAGCATTCTACCAAGCCACATTAAAGTCTCAAAATTGGTAGTACGCAACATTTCTTGGACTTTGAACTGTGTTGTTGTTAGGTGTGGTTGAATTAGTTCCATCGCATAGCAACCTTATGAACAACAGAATGAAACAATGTCTGCTCCTGCGCCATCCTAACAATCATTGCATTGCTTGAGCCTATTGTTGCAGCAGCTGTGTCAGTCCATCTCAGTGATGGTCTTCCCCTTTTTCACTGACCC
>NW_006921739.1:6949990-6961587 GCF_000298275.1 Orycteropus afer afer
TTGTGTCATCTGCATATCTCAGTTTGTTAAATTAATTTTCCTCTAATCCTGATGCCAAGTTCTTCTTCATACAGTCCAGCTTCTTGGATTATTTACTCAGCATATGGATTGAATAAGTATGATGGATGTATACAACTCTGATGCACACCCTTCCTGATTTTAAACCATGAAATATCCCCTTGTTCTGCTCAAATGACTGCCTTTTGGTCTATGTACAGGTTCCTTATGAACACAATTAAGAATTTCTATTCTTTGCAATGTCACCCATAATTTGTTATGATCCACAAAGCCAAATGCCTTTGCATAGTCAATAAAACCCAGGTTAACATCATTCTGCTATTCTCTGTTTTCAGACAATATCCAACTGATGTTCCTTGATGTCCCTTGTTCCATGTCCTCTTCTAAATCTGGCTTGAATTTTTGGCTGTTCCATGTCTATGTACTGCTGCAACCATTTTGAATTATCTTCAGCAAAATTTTACTTGCATGTGGTATTAATGATACCAGTTGATAATTTTCACATTCTATTGAATCACCTTTCTTCAGAATGGACACAAATAACAATCTTTTCTAGTTGGTTAGCCAAGTACATGTCTTCCAAATTTCTTGGTATAAACCAGTGAGCACCTTTAGTGCTGCACCCATTTGTTGAAACAGCTAAGTGAGTGTTCTGTCAAGTCCTAGAGTTTTGTTTTTTTGCCATTTCCTTCAGTGCAGCTTGGACTACTTCCTTCAGTACCATTGGTTCTTGATCATGTGCTGCCTCCTGAAATGGTAGCACATTGACCAATCCTTTTTGGTACAGGGACTCTGACATTTTCTTTTGATGCTTCCAGTATCATTCAATATTTTGCCCATTGAACCCAATATTGCAACTCAGGGCTTGAAATTTTTCTCCAATTCCCTCAGCTTGAGAAATGCTGAGCATGTTCTTCCTTTTTAATTTTCTAACTCCAGAATATACACCACCTGAATTTATGGACTATCTGAACAATGGATTGGATGCAGTGAACAGCAATGACTGAAGACCAGACAAGTTGTGGCATGCCATCAAGGACATCATACATGAGGAAAGCAAAAGGTCATTAAAAAGACAGGAAAGAAAGGACAAAATTGAATGTCAAAAAGATTCTGAAACTTGCTCTTGAACAGAGAATAGCTAAAGTGAATGGAAGAAATGATGAAGTAATAGAGCTAAACAGAAGATTTCAAAGGTTGGCTCAAGGAGACTAAGTAAAATATTTTAATAAAATGTTCAAAGACCTTTTGACTTTACCTACCTTTAAGCTTGAGTTTGAGTTGGCTTGGAGGGTAGGTGCATGAGACACTCTTTCTCAACTCATTGGAGCTGCCATAAATTTAAAAAAAAAAAAAAAACAAACCTCACTGCCATTATGTCGATTCTACTCACAACAACCCCTCCTTGGGTTTCTGAGGCAATATCTCTAAAGAAGTAGATTGCCCAGTCTTCCTTCCACAGAGTGGCTGGTAGGTTTGAACCACTAGCCTTCTGGTTAGCAGTCAAATGCCTTAGGCACTATGCCACCAGAGCAGTAGCTAGAGGTGCATTTATTTTTAAAGTAAGTTGAATGATGTCATTGCTCCATCATTCTTATTTACTTGGTAGCCTCCACTCAGGTATCTCAAAAATCCCTTACTCACTGGTTCCACTGACAATCTTACCTTAAATTTATGTCTGTTCTCTTCTGAACAATTCACTAATGCTGGCTTACTCATCCTTATGAAGAAGTCAGTATTACTGTCTTTATTTAATAGTCTGAATAAGTAAGATCAGAAAATAAACCAGTTTTACTTCTAAAAATAAAGCAATGCTAAGAATAGATTCAAACCTTCCAACTTCCAACTCAGTGTTTTTCCCATGAACAATACTGGATGTTTATTGCTGATAAACAATATAATAAACAACATAAGTAAGCTGTTTGCAAATGAAAAGAAAATATTATTTCTGGACCAGTGTTACATAATTATTAAACTCTCTATTGAAACCCCTACTTATGTCTAAAATCTTTTTAATTTTTTAAGAAAACATACATTTGATCTTGTGCCTCCTTCCTTTCCTTGACTCCTTCTCCAGTTTCTAGCTCTTTCTCCAATAGCATCAGATAGTTCCAGCTATGACTCAGAATTTATACAAGAAAATTCATTACTGAAGAATGGTACTCTCAAACGCGTCCCTAACAACACAACTCAAGCTTTGGGAAGAAATACAGCATCATAGAGAAATTACTTAAGAAATTGTTCTCCTGAAGATTAACTTCAGTATAACCCTGTACCCCAGATAGATTTTAGAGTATGATGTGAGTTACATTACAATATTTTTGAATATACAAATATACATGCCTTTGTTTGGGGAAAAAGTGTTTTGGGAAAAGTTAATGCACGTAGAAAAGATGAAAAATAAGAAAGAATAATATCTAATGGATTTTTCATGCATGCATGCCCATATGAACGCATCAAACATTTGAAAGATGTCATGATAAACTGTTCTTCCAAAAAAATTATATTGTTTATATTTAAATTATTTGATTATATTCTAAATATACTTTTAATATGGCATTTCCTTTTGGAGAAAGACCTGACATTTAGCATTCACCTCCAACTTTTATTAATATAACCCAGGAAAAAAATCCCAGTAATGTGCTTGATGGTGATTCCATTTTATTTTCTAAGTAGCATCATACTACTACAGTAGCAAATAGAAGTGTAATTGTGTTTTAAATAGTCTTGTGGCTAATGTGACATAAAGATAAGTTTTAATTCTTAACAATCTTCCAACACAACTCAAGTTTCCCAGCCTCATCAAGGATATGCATTCCAAACCTTCTTGTCTTGGAACATTCCCAAACCTATCACAATTTCACGAGTGATTTGTCCTACTGATAAGTTCTCCCTGATTAGAACAATCCACAGTGGGGTAATTTGGGAACTAGCTGTTCGGTCTAATTATTTGAAATACATTTTTGCTTAATAGCAAAAGAAACACTGGAGCTTCTTCAAGGTCTCTATGACTAACATCAATTTAGAAATCATGTATTTGTTCCCCCCACCCCCTCAACCCTGCTCTACCCCTTCATCCTCACCCATCCCCACTCCTCCCCCATACCCACCAACCCACAACTGGAATGCAGCCCAGCCACTCCCCAAACCAGGCTTGCCAAAGACACAATATACATTTTGATTTTGTTTTTCAGAGCATGTTCCCAATTTTCACTTTCAATAGGAATATTTTTAGAGATCATTGAAAGCAAAATGTCTTGAAAATGTCTTCAAAACTTCTCTAAGTTTCTTTCCAAATGTCATGATTTTGGGAAAAGACCACACCAAGTGGTAAAGAGATGGACAAGACTGTAAACACTTCTAAAATATCTTTGGAGATATTCCATGTACCACATTATATATGAACTGAGAAATGAAACATCTGTGACTAATACAAAATTGAGTCTGTCTTAAATTATAATTAACAGAAATGAGAAAATGTTGCCTGTTCACTTCTTTAGAGAATCAAGTCATCTTTTTACCATTAAAAACTTAAGCCAACAATTATTATTTGTATAATTGCTCTGCCCAGTGCTTTTCCAAATTGTGTCTCAAGACTCACAACAGAATAAGAACAATAAGTATTCTTACCACAATTTAACACAGCCTTCAAAAATTAATTTTTAGAAGGCTTTAAGCCCTCCACAATATTTAATCTTTAAGACCACTTCTTGGCCCTATATCACTTGTTGTTGTTGTTGTTATGTGCCGTCGAGTCGGACCCGACTCATAGCAACACCTCCTTGGGTTTCTAAAGCAGTATCACTACAGAAGTAGATTGCCCCATCTTCCTTCCAAGTATATCACATAGTCATACCATTTTTTCCAATGCAGAAATGTCATTAAGTTGACAGAATTTAAACTTCTACCTTTAGAAAATATATACTACTAATTTTTCTTGTGACAAGAATCCCAAGAAAATCTAACAAAGAAGAAGAAATTAAATTAAATAATAAATTTTAAAAAATATATTTGGAGATCCATGTTGAGGCCTCTAGACTGTGCTCATGGAAGGGAAACTAGCCCCTAGTACATGAGTACTTTATCATAGACATGGTGCCTTATTACCACCCAAGACCACCTCAGTCCCTCTTCAACTCCACTTCTCTGATACAGACCCTCTACTTTAAATAATTTACATGTATACTACCAATATTTGTTGCACCTTGGGGACCATCACTCCTCTTTTCTATCTATCTGGTTCTAATGCAATCCCCTAAAGTAGCTCTAATCTCAGTTGTTGTTGTTGTTTGTTTATTTTATTGTAAATATAAAATATACATGTAACAAAATATTTGTCATTTTTGCATTCTTGCATATATATAATTTAGTGAAATTAATTCTGTTTCTCATTATGTTCAACCACCACCATTATCTGTTTCCAAATTTTCCCATCATCCTTAAGAGAAGTTCGGTGTCCCCTTTTCCTCTCCCTCCCACCTGCCCTTGGTGACCAACAATAAACTTTGATCTGTATACACTTACTTATTCTAGATAATTCGTACAAGTGGGATTACCTTCTGTTTTGAAGATTCTTTGACAATCTTGCTCTGTGATAACTTCTTTAGCCAATGAACACTCATAATAGTCATTATGGTCTCCTTGTGCTCATTTGGCAGTTAATGCCATGTGGGTGCCTTCCTAAGTGTGCCAGTGCCATATCTCTGCAACTTGACCATAAACTACCCACAGGCAGGGTATTGCTCTATTCTTCTTTAGTAGGGATAGCAAGTCTTTCCACCTGTGAAAACACTTTGGAAAACCATAAAGTTGTTTTTCAAATTTCAATTCTTTTACATATTCTTTTCAAGTTGTGTTCCAAAATAGTCCTGTGAGGTGGACCAGGACATTTTTCCCCTCCTTTAATATTAATATTGTATAGATTAGAAATATTTAGTGGCAAGGCCATGGTATCCTGGCTGAGGCTAGAAGCTAGGTCTTCTTTTTGCTACCAGAAGTTCCAAATTTCTCACATCTAAAAAAATCACAGGACAAAAATTATTGTAGTTGTGCTTTCTTGTCAGCCTGACCTCTGGTACTTCCTTTCCAACTTTGCAGGCCCCTCTGACACCCAACCAAGTCTGCTTTGCCTATCATGCTTCTCCTAATCCCATTGCCTTCCCCTCCTTATAATTAGTCTCTCAGCTCTCTTCCTCTTGGCAGGCTCTCTCCCACTGACAGAACTCTCTGTAATATTAGTCTGAGCTTTACTCCAAGGAACAACCCCCTATTCAATGTCTATCTACATCTCTACATTCTAGACTATTGAGTTTCTTATCCTTAGGAAAGAAGATTTCTGCACAGGCACTAGAGGAGCTTATTCTTTGCATATTGATCATCAGAATATACACAGTGATATATTAGACATTGGGATATTCAAAGATTTTACCATCTTCAAAGAATACAGATGCCTATGAGACACCTTAATTCAAAATGTTATTGTTAGAAGGAGTCAATAAAATGGCAAGGTACAAGATCAACACACAAAAATTAGTTAAGTTTCTTTACACTAACAAGAAAAACACACACACACACACACAAGGAAATAAAGAAAACTATACCATTTACAATAGCCACTTAAAGGACAAAATACCTAGGAGCAAACCTAACCAGGGATGTAAAAGTCCTATACAATGAAAAGTACAATCCACTAATGTGAAAAACTAAAAGAGACTTATGTAAGTGGAAAAACATTTCATGCTCATGGATTGTAAGACTTAACATTGTGAAAATGTTGATACTACCCACAGCAATCTATAGATATAATGCAATTCCAATGTAGTTTCCATCATCATTCTTTAAAGAGGTAGAAAAACTAATCACCAACTTTATAAGCAAAGGAAAGAGGACCTGAATAGCCAAAATAATGTTGAAGAAGTAGAACAAAGTAAGAGGCTTTATACTTTCTAATCTCAAAACATACTATACACCCACAATAATCAAAACAGTTTTATGCTGGTTCAGTGACAGACACACAGAGTAATGGAATAGAATTGAGAACTCAGAAGTAAATCCATCCATCTATGGGAAGCTGATTTTTGACAAAGTGTCAATGTCCATTCAATGGGGAAGAAATAGTCTTTTTAATAAATAGTGTGTACAAAATAGGATATCCATTTGCAAAAAAGTGAAGCAAAATCCATACCTCACACCACACACAAAAACTAACTTAAAATGGATTAAAGGCCTAAATGTTAAAGCTAAGATTATAAAGTACCTGGAAGATAATATAAAAACAAAAATATGGGACCTAATTTTTTAAAATAATGGATTAATAAATACAACCACAAATGTACAAACAGAAGACAAATGAGATAATTTGGACCTTCTGAAAATTAAATACTATACTCATCAAAAGGCTTTATTAAAAGACTAAAAAGAGAATATACATATTGGGGAAAATCTTTGGGCATGTACAAAAGGATAATTTCTAAAATATTTAGAAAACTTCAACAACCAAAAGAAAAATAATCAAATTAAAATAGGCAAAAAGACATGAACAGACCCTTCACCAAAAAGGACATTCAAGTTGCCAACAAACACAAGAAAAGATGCTCACAATCATTAACTGTTAAAAAAAAAGAAAGAAAGAAAGAAAGAAAGAAATCCACTGTGGTCAAGTTGATTCTGACTCATAGTGATCCCATAGGACAGAGTAGACTGTCCCATAGAGTTTCCAACGTTGTAAACCTTTACAGAAGCAGACTTTCACAATGTTTTTCTCATGGAGAGGCTGGTGTGTTCAAACCACTGACCTTTTGGTTAGCAGTCAAAAGCTTTAACCACTGTACTACCAGGACTCCTTACATTAACCGTTGGCGAGATGCAAATCAAAACTGCAATGAGATACCATCTTACCCCTGTAAAAATGACAGTGATAAAAAAAGAAAAAACAAATGCTGGTGAAGGTTTAGGGAATTTGGAACTTTCATCCACTACTGGTGAGATTGTAAAATGCTATAACAACTATAGAAAACAGTATGGCACTTCCTCAAAAAGATAGAAACAGAGATACCTTATGATCCAGCAATAACACTGCTAGGTATATAACCTATCAATTTAATAACAGTAATACAAAAAGACATATGAACACCTATATTCATTGCAGCTTTATTCACATAGCAAAAAAATGGAAATTGCTAAACAAAGTGCCCCTCAATGGATAAGGGTAAATAAAATGTGATATATACATACAATGGAGCCCTGGTGGCATAGTGCCTAAAGCATTTGATTGCTTACCAGAAGGCTGGTGGTTCAAATCCACCAGCCACTCCTCAGAAGGAAGACTGGACAATCTATTCCTGTAAAGATTTACCACCTCAGAAACCCAAAGAAGGTCACTATGAATTGGAATCAACTTGATGGCAGTGAGTTTGTTTGTTTTTGATTTTATATATATACAAGGAAATACTATGCAGGAATAAAGAATAATGATAAGTTCTCAAAACATCTTATAACATGGATGAATCTGGAGGAATTTTGCTAAATAAGTCCATAAAAAAGGATAAATATTGTATGATTCCATTTTTATAAAAAGACAAAAAATAGGTACACATATGGCAATCAACATTCTTTGGTGGTTACCAGAGTTGGGAGGGACAAGATGGAGAATAACTCTCTAGATGGTAGACATTTGTTATTTTTGGCAATACTGAATGTGGATGAAGTTTGCACAACTTGACCAAGGTTAATAATAACACTAAAAAATACAAAAGGATAAGGGATCTTTTGGTAAATGCTATAACATAAACAATTTTGCAACAACAGCAGTAATACCCAAAAAACATGTGACTGGTTATATATGGGTAGATAAGTATGCATACAAATGTATAGAAAGGTCTACATACATATACATGTGCATGTATAAAGGTGTATCTGTAGGCATACACAAATACTTGTTTATGTGGGCTGCATATATATTTATATATATATAATAAAGCACATAGAGGGTACAGTCACAGATACTTCTCAGACATAATCAAATATCTTAAAGGATTGTTTTACTGAGTTTGAGGCGTAGGACCATAGTCTCATAAGACAACCTGGTCAACTGGCACAATATAGCCCATAAAGTTTCTGTTCTACATCTTAGTTTGGTAGGTAGCATCTGGGGTCTTAAAAACTTTGAAGCAGCCATCTAAGATACAACTACTGGTGTCTAGGGCAAAATAAAAAGAAAGAAACCAAGGGGTCAAAGAAGAAACTAGTCTACAGAACAAATTACTTATATGAACCACAGTCTCATCTATCCTGAGACCAGAGGAACTAGATGGTGGCTGGTTACCACTATCAACTGTTCTGACCAGGAACACAATAAATGGTTCCAGAGAGAATAGGAGAAAATTGTAGAACAAAACTCAAATTCATCAAAAAAAAAAAAAAAAAAAACAGACTTACTGAACCAATAGAAACTACAGGAATCCCAGAGACTACACCCTGATATATCCTTTAAACTTTGAACTTAGTCAACTCCTGGAGACTATTTTTCAGATTGGCTCATACAGTAACTAATATCACCTATAAGTGTTGTGTTCCTTTAAAAAAAAAAAAAAGAAAGAAAGAAGCCATCTATTTGAGACTAAACAGTCAACATTTACCCAAAAATAAAGATGAGAAGATCAGGAGTGTCAGGGAAGTTAGCATAACAGAACAACCAGAGTGAAAATAATGAGAATGTTCCCACAATGTGGTAAACATAACCAATGTCACCAAACAATATGTATAGAAATTGTTAAATGGGAACCTACTTTTCTGTGTAAAATTTCACCAAAACACAATAAAATATTTTCTTTAAAAAATGTTATTGTTGTTGTGTGTTTTGATTCAATTCCTACTCATACATACCCCATATGACAGAGTAGAACTGTCCCATAGGGTTTTCTTGAGTGTAACCTTTAGAGAAGCAAATCACCAGGTCTTTCTCCAACAGAACCTCTGGGTGGGTTTGAACTGCCAGCCTTCCAGTTAGCAGCTGAATGCTTAATCGTTGCATCACCAGGGCTCTTTCAAAATATTAAGGTAAATATAAACAATTAGTGTTTCAATATAATCTATCTACGTACTGACTACAATGTTCACTTCTGTTATCCTTTTCCCTTCTCTATCTCTGTCACTGTCTGTGCTCTTTTCAAAGTCCAATTTGACTGAGTCTTGATGCACAAGAAAAATATTTATAGACCAGAAATGGGATAAGAACGTTCTAAGCTTTGCATGGAACAAGGTAGAGAAACATAGGTAGGAAGGTGCCTGGTTTAGAGATTAGGGTTTGGAGTCAAGGAGATCTAGAAGATTCTGATTCTGATTTTGGCACTTAAAAAACAAAAAACAAAACTCACTGTCGTCAAGTCAATTCTGACTCATAGTGACCCCCACTGAGTTTCCAAGGTTACAAATCTCTACAGAAGTAGATTATCCATCTTCCTTCTGTCTAGCAGCTGGTGGGTTTGAACCACTAACCTCCTGGGTAGCAGCCAAATGCCGTATCCACTACACCACCAGAACTCTCTATTTTGGCCCTAACTAGTTGTTTAACCTTAGGCAAATCGCTTAGTTTCCTCACTTTAATTTCTTCATCTATATAATGGGCATAATGCAATTACCTATCTTATTATTTAGAAGTCACTGGTGGTGCGAATGGTTAAGTGATGGGCTACTAACTGAAAGGCTGGCAATTTAAACTAAGCCAGTGCTGCCTCAGAAGGACCTGCTGATCTGCTTCTGAAAGGTCACAGCCATGCACACCCTGAGGAGTGCAGCTCTACTTTGAAGCACATGTGGCTGCTGTGAGTCAGAACTGACTTGATAGCAATTGTTTTGTTTTGCTTTTAGTCTTATTATTTTGAGCATTAATGAGACAGAGTATACAGTGAAAGCTGTGATAGCTGGAACTTGACATGACTGCCTTGTTTTCTGGGTCTCAGAAGTTTTGTGCCTTTGATTGGGTGTAGTTTTACACTTTTCTATTGCTCTTTACTTGTAGAAAGAGATTTCCTTTTCTGACAGGTGTCTCCTTTAAAAGGATGCTGGATTTCACATGTTTTACTGTGTAAAGATTTAGTACAATACCTGACACATATTGAACACTCAAAATACGTTGAATAATGTGATGTCTAATTTTATGTGTCAGCTTTGCTAGGCTATCAAGCCCGGTTGTTTGGTCAAACACAGATGTTGCTGTGAAGGTATTTACATGTGATTAAAATTTAAATCAGTTGACCTTAAGTAAAGCAGATTATCCTCCATAATGAGGATGGGTCTAATCCAATCATTCGAAGACCTTAGCAGCAAAAACTGAAGTGCCCCAAAGGAGAAGGATTCTGCCTCAAGACTGTAAACAGACATTCTGCTGGAATTTCCTCCCAGCCTATATGAGGTCTCTGCAGCCTACATGCACACACATACATACACATGTATCTGTAGGTACAGGACCTGGCAATGTTATGGTCTCTTATCTATTGAGTCAGCACCAACTCAATGGTATCTAACAATAAACATAAATTCAAGTTTGTTCAGTGGCATTAACTCAGCTAAATAACTACCATCAAATCATTTAACTGCATCTCAGATTTTGGCTACCATGTTGATGTTATGTTCTTGTTAGGTGCCATCGAGTCGTGTCTGACTCATAGCGACCCTATGGACAGCAGAACAAAACACCACCCGGTCCTGTGCCAGCCTCAAGATCCTTGTTCTACCTGAATGCATCTTTGCAGCCACTATGACTATCCATCTCATTGAGGGCCTTCCCCTTCTTTGATGACCCTCCACCTTATCAAGCATGATATCCTTCTCCAGGGAATGGTCCCCTCTGACAACATGACCAAAGTAGGTGAGACGAAGTCTGGCCATTCTCGCTTCCAAGGAGCATTCCGGCTGCACTTCTTCCAGGACAGATTTGTTAGTCCTTTTAGCAGACCAGGGTACCCTTAGCATTCTTCTCCAACGCCACAACTCAAAAGCATCAACTCTTCTTCAGTCTTCTTAACTACCATAATATGGAAATAATAATCTGACCCACCAAAATTTTCAAAGAGGAAAAAACTAAGTTTTGGAGGCACACAGAGTAAGGTTCAAACTGTGGATCTGCCACTTGCTGAGGGCAGAATGCTGGACAAATCACATTCTGTTTGAGCTCATATTTCCTCCAGAAATTATTTTTACCTCTGCAGCGTTGTAGAAAGGATTAAATGAGATAATGTGGCAAAAGCACTTTGTACCAAAGATATTCAATAATGTTCTCTTCCTTCCTTTCTATTTTAAAGGGCTGTTATGGGAATCCAATTATAGTAGATGGGAATGTATTTGAAAAAAGATTTGAAGATTTTTATAAGTGTAAGGCATTATTATTATGATTATGCTCCCTCAATTTAATTTTCTTCTCTTATACAGACACTGGGATCTTGGGGGGAAAAATGGTTTGTGGATAAAAGACAAACTGAGAGGAACAGAAGAAAAAAAAATGATGCAGATGGTAAAAACCTGATATTCTTTCATTTACTCTCAGCTCTGAGGTATTTGGTTAGTCAGCAAAAAAAAAAAAA
>NW_006921739.1:6965382-6983912 GCF_000298275.1 Orycteropus afer afer
TTTTCCAATACAGTGCTGAAAGATGAGCCACCTTTGTTGACAGGCACACAAAATACATAGTGGCCTCAACAATGAACTCAAAGATATCAATGAAAATGAAGATGGCCCAGAACTAGGTAATGTTTTGTTATGGTGTCCATGGCATCACTGTGAAGCAGAACTGACTCTACAAAACTAACAACAACAGCTGGAAACAACACACTTAAAACATATCAGTGACGCAAATGAGCAAGATCTCTGAGTTTCTGTGGGTATTGCTCATTGAGTACTCATCCAACTACTATTTGCAGGGAATATCCAAGAAGCACAGCTGTGTGGTTACAAAAATTTAAAAAGTGGACCCCCTAGGATTGCACCTAAATTTGGAAATAATGACTCCTCCAAAATATAGCAATAAAAAACAGGGACTTCAATCTACCCGTCATATGAAGATATCAGTCAGTATGGCAGTTGTATCAGCAACTACCAGAAATAGCCTCAATAATGCCACTGGTGGAATGGCTATTCCTACAAAGACACACATGTGAAGGGAAAACTCGCAAATGGACACTACCTTGGGAGTGTAGGGAGACAAAACGGTAGTCAGGACACTTGATTTCATTGCAGAAGAGATTTTTCAAGGCTCGAGATTCCAGACACACTTAGTCCGTCCAAAAAACAAAACATGTTACTTTGTCCCTATGTCTTTAAAGATAGAATTCTTCATGGTGGTCCTCATATAAGCTTAGTAATATAGGTTCTATTTATAGCTCCCCAGAGTACTGTTCACCCCTGTAGAACTTTAGTCTTCATTTAAAATGGGAGAAACTAACATGTGTCCAGCTTAAAAGAGTATTAAAATACAGAAAATGTTGTGAAACCATAAGCTTAAATACAAATATTTTCCCTATCAGATTTCTCCAACTATTTCTTCTCTTCTCCCATAATTTCTGTTTTACTTTACTGAAGGCTCTACGGCATAAAATCCAAACATAGAATAAATAGGTGGCCTTTTCCAATATCCACACTTCTCAAATCAGAAATGCCTAGGATAAATCATTTGAATCTGACCTTTCTTCTTTTCCTAGAAAGGAGCTCTGATGGTGTGGTGGTTAAAGTATTCAGCTGCTAACTAAAATGTCGGTAGTTTGAACCCACCAGCCACTCTGTGGGAGCTCTGGTGGTTTAGTGCCTAAGGCATTTAACTGCTAACGAGAAGTCTGGTGGTTCGAACTCACCAGCCACTCCATGGAAAGAAGATTGGGCAATCTACTTCCATAGTGATACCACCTCAGAAATCCAAGGAGTGGTCGCTATGTAGTGAGTTTGGTTTTGGTTTAGCCATTCTGCAAGAGAAAGATGAGACATTCTGCTTCTGTAAAAATTTACAGTCTTGGAAACCCTAAGGAGTTCTACTGTGTCCTAACAAAAAGGGTCATTATGAATTGGAATCAACTTGAAGGCAGTGGCATTGGGTTTTTGGTTTTTCATTGTCTAAAGAAATAAAATAGCATTAGTGAGCTCTGCTTTAGGACCCTACATTATAATCTTCTTCACTATGGCACTTTTACATCGTGTTGAAATTTGGAGAGGGGTAAGATAACATGTTAATTTTTTTTTTTTTTTTTCCCTTGGAGTTCACACCATCTAGCAAATCCATCCAAATCTTTTTGGTGTGAGGAGATTTTATTTCTAATCTTTCTGTGCAAAATGCATTGTTAAATCCTGATGACAACTTTTATGCATAATGCATAAAATAAACTTTGCCAAAATCTAAGACAGTTTTAAAAGCATGTAAAACCCCTTTAGAAGGAAAATGACACATTACAGGGCATGTAGTTGCCATATACTGGAAAAAGTACACTGCAGGGATGACAGAAAGCAGTTTGCTCCAAGTCATTAACTCCCGAACATCTAATATGTGTAGTTACCTCGGTTTACTTGCATTCAAAATTACATGCTATTTCTTATAAAATTCTTCATATATTGATGCCTAGTTTATGTACTACATAAATTCAGCTATGTCTTCAACATTTCTGGGAATCTTCACACTTTAAAAAGACCAGACAGTTATTTCATGTAACTGAGAAAATCTTGTCACTCACCAAAAAATTTTTAAAAAAATGTTTTTGGATGTGTACAAATTAGCATTTCTACACATGTGTCTATCGTATGATAAATCAGATAGGACAGGTAACTCCAGTTCAAATCTTATGGCTGCTTTTGCTTATTTAAAACCATAAAAATAGAGACCAAGAAGGAATAAGACTTAGCATTCAAAAGTAGGTGCTATAAATCCTACCACTGCAAGAACCAAATAAAAATAAATAAATAAATAAAAATCAGAATAATAACCATGTATCACTAGCCAGTGTCACTAAAATGATTTGTTTTACTCCTCTAATCTTTGCCGTATCTAAACTGACTATAATAAATGAATAATTGCTCTGAATACAGAGCAGTTAATTGAAAAACTGCATCAAATATAAAACCAAGAAATCATAACACAACATACAAGTTTTCACCAGTGTTTAGGAACTTATCTTTGTCAACATTTTTAAGGTTCAGCGTAAATGATACTGTTTACTACAATATATCATAGACCATCATGAATTATGTTAGATGTCCCATGAATATTAATGGTTTTAAGTAACAGGACATTTCATCAACACACATTCAGGTGTGAAATTCTGATGGAGTTTCTCTTCTTCTTGAAAGAAAATGGTGTGATCAAAATGAGCAGTATCTTGAGAGCCAAATTTCTAAGGACAGGCCTTAGTCAGAAGGTGTGTGCCGGTTTGAGGAAGGGTGGGTATCCCTGGAACGTGGAAGGTGTGGCCCACAGCTCATATGCAGACTGCTTGACAAAGTTCTCCTCTAGACATTCACTTGCCATTGTTGTATACACAATAATTCAAATCCTAAGAGGGGGCCGGATATTAGAACACAGAAACAAAAAGTGCATTGTTGATTTCCAACTGTGTTTTCCTAAGAGAGCACACATTTGTGCAGCCATCCCAAGATGGACAAAATAATTTCAAAATTTAGTTGAATGAAAGCAAGAGAACAAAGTCAACTTGTTAATTATTTGGACCAGAGAAAAAGGTCCTTTCTGGAAAATCTTTGAAAACCTAAAGCTCCTGAATTTGCATGAAAGTTGCATTATGTGAATGTTTCTTTATTGAAAATAAAGTACTTTGGGCTCAGTTCAATAATAACAGTCTACAGGAGCATAATTGAAGTTATCCAACTCTCCTCCCATTGAAAATGACCTACAGTATATATACACAGAGACACTAGAAAGAAAAAAAAAAGAAAATCTGTCAGGCAATTTTATTGAAACTGAAGTAAAAAGGAATCAGGGTTAGGTATTGTGTGAGCATTTAATGCACACCAAATGATGATATGGTCGGAGAAAATTATCCCTTTTTCTTCGTGTTCCTTCTCCAAATTCCCATCTTGTTCCACCCCCTGCTAAGATCCTATTGACTTCAAAGAGAGGTCCATGGGGGTCCAGACAAGATGAGAATTTGGCCCTACATGCATAATTTTTGTGCTCCTTTATTCATAACACACAATAAGCACTGGATTTGAAAGGGCTCTAACAGAGACTGATAATGGCTCCCAAACGATCATGTATCTTCTTAGTATACTAAATGATATGGCCAATTGTGCCAGTGGAAAAACTGAAAACTCTGAGGGAAAGACCATGCCAAGTCTTTATTATTATCCTCATCTATTATTATTATTACTCTGGCTAGATAACAATATTTATGTAGCATTAGAATCACGGTATCAAAAAAATAAAAAAAAACAAGCCCATTGCCATCAAGTCAATTCCGACTCATAGCAATCCCATAGGACAGAGTAGAACTGCCCCATGGAGTTTTCAAGGCTATAATCTTTACAGAAGCAGACTGTCACATCTTTCTCCTGTAGAGTGGCCAATGGGTTTGAATTGCTGATCTTTTAGTTAGCAACCAAGAGCTTAACCACTGCATTGCCAGGGCTTCTACAATATCATCACTGTAGTGATAAAACCACAATGAATATGGTTTTGTAAGACTACAGACATAACATAATCAGAAGGAGGCAGAGAAAATTCTGAAATCTTTTCCCAGGAAATCTCACCATTTCAAGGTGCAGGAAGACATCATGTGGACCAGCACATTGCAGCAATAACACTAAATTATTGTGGACAATGATGAAGAAATAATACTTGGATAAGGCAACTTTTTAGAATAATTGTAGGGTAGACAACTTATTCAGGAAGTGCATATGATATAGAATGTATTGGAAGGAAAAGTTAGGAGCTAAAGTCAGATGGGATGGAAGATGCATCAGAAAACCACTCTATCATTGCAAAGAGAATAAAATATCAGAGGAAAACATGGAGGTCACAATGTCAACTAACAACCTAATGGAATCTGATCATCTTGGGAATCAAGAAAAAGACTATACCATGACATTAGTTGTTTATTCACAAAAGACCATATTTAGTCATGTACAAAATGAAGATCAAAGTAAAAATGAATCAGTCACCTTGGTAGTAAAACAGTTACTATAATGGACTGCTAGCTGGAAGGCTGGAGACTCAAGTCAACCCAGAGGCATTTTGAAAAAAAGGTCTAGTGATCGATTTCTGAAATACTTGCCATTGAAAACCATTGTTTCCCCTATTTAGGCATCAGAAGCATGCATTATTGAAACATATAAAGGTAGAACAATAGAGAGTATTGTGCTGACATAATGTTCATCTCAAAAAGTGAAACAGGGAATATACACGACAACCTTGCAAAAAAAGCATGGTGGGGGCATATGACCTCTTGTAACTTTAGAAATGGGAGAATCAAGATGAATATCAACAGCCCAAGGCTCGTTCCTATGAGAGAGTCTTCTGACATGTTACCACCCTCTAACCCTTTTTTTACCAGTTTTGACACTAACTGTACCTACCAGAGCACTCTCTACTTCTCTGCTGGGTTCAATAATTCATTGGAATGGCCACACAGAACTCACAAACAATGCTCATGATAATGGGCTTTATTAGGAAAGAGCACAGTTCTAACTCTAATACACGTGGGGTTTGCCATGAGTTGAAATTGACTAGTCAGCAACTGGGAACAAAAATATATATTTTTGTCCAAGATTAGGATAAAGTTCTTATCTAAGTAGGTGGCTAGTTTAATATTGCCTCTTATTTTCTCCCTCCTGAGCTCAAAGAATAATTCTCAAATATATTTTACACTATCAAAAATTGAAAAGACCATGGAATGGCTGAGAAAATTATTTGCATACATAATTTTTGGATATTAATCATTTCAATATTTTTCATCCAAGATCTTCAAAAGCAGTTGATACCCCATCCAACTTAAGGCATATTTGTAATGAAAATATGCAGCAAAAGTGCTATCCCATATTTATAAACAAGACCTGCAATTTATAGAAGATAGTTGACAAAATATAAAAATGCTGTCACAATTCTATCAGTACTTTATGGTTTATTTACAAAGCAGTTTCACATGTATTATTTAATTTGATCTTCTCAATAATATGGTAGGTCAGTTAATCAAACTCCTGATCACCAGTGTAATCCAACAGATCTCTTTGCTCTAACAGATATGGTACTCAGCTAAGAATTAGCAATATTGTGTCTTCTGTCATTGACTTTACATTTTTGGTTAAGCACATTAATTCCAGTAGCAATATTTTAGCATTGTTATTATCATATATATATGAAAAAAAAGCGGGGGGGGGGGACTCAGAAACACAATTATAGGTGTTAAGGTATCTGGTACACTGATTTACAAAATATGGTTCTTCTAGCCATGGTTTTTGTGACTCCCAACAGATTATTGGGTTGTTGTTGTTGTTAGGTGTCGAGTTGGCTCCAACTCATAGTGACCTTATGTACAACAGAACAAAACTCTGTCTGGCCTATGCCATCCTCACAAGCCTTGCTATCCTGAGCCCACTGTTGCAGCCACTGTGTCACTCCATCTCGTGAGAGCCTTCCCCTTCTTCGCTGACCCTTCACTTTACCAAGCATGATATCCTTCTCCATGGATGATCCCTTCTGACAATATGACCAAAGTAGGTGAGATGAAGTCTGGCCATTCTCACTTACAAGGAGCATTCTAGCTACACTTCTTCCAGGACAGATTTATTCATTCTGTTTGCAGTCCATGATACTGTCAGAGTCTTTGCCAGCACCACAATTAAAAGGCATCAACTCTTCTTTGGTCTTCCTTATTCAGTGGCCAGGTTTCACAAACGTATGAGACTATGAAAAATACCATGGCTTGGGTTAGGCTCACCTGAGTCTTCACAGAGACACCTTTGATCTTTAGCACTTTAAAGAGGTCTTTTGTAGCAGATTTTCCCAATGCAATATGTCTGATTTCTTGACCACTGTTTCATGGGTGTTGATTATAGATCCAAGTAATATGAAATCTTTGACAACTTCAATCTTTTCTCCATTATCGTCACGCTGCTTATTACTCCAGTTGTGAGGATTTGGGTGGGATTATGCAAATATGAGGTGCTTCTGACCCACCAAGCAGATTAGATGGCTTGCTAGTAATGTAGATAAGGTACATGTCACCCTTGTGGAAGTGGGACCATGCAAAAAAACATGTAGGGAGTCCTAACATGGGGATTGGTCAGCTTTGGCATCCTGCTAGGCTTAAAATGAGCCATCTAAAGGTGGATAACTCAGAAGGAAGGTTGGGCAATCCTACTTCCATAGTGATACTGCCTCGGAAACCCAAGGAGGGGTCACTATGAGTCGGGTTTGACTCGACGGCACATAACAACAACAACAACAACAAAGGTGGATAAAGGGGAATCTCTCTACCATCAAGACAGAGAAGAGCCAGGAGTGGAGTGAGTCCTTGGATCGCAGATCCCTGCACTAAGAAGAGTGCAGAGAGATGGCCAAAAGATCGTGGTAGCAGAGGCAACAGAACAAAGAGGTCAACAGGAGACAGAGCTGTGGACTTGCCAGCCCATAGACTGAGAAAGCTAAGTGCCTTCAGGTAGGAGACTTGCCAAGTGGATTGGAGTACACCTATCAGCAGAGATGAAAGAACTTTCTAACACTTACCAGAGCAGGCAGAGGCCAAGCCAAGAGAGGTCAAGGGCCGAAGACAGATGTGCCTGCAAGCACAGCCTAGGGGAGGCTGTCCTATTTGAAGAATTGTATCTTGAGCAGTTCCTGAACCTGAACCTGGTACTTTCCTAATAAAGCCCATTATTAAGAACATTGTTTGTGAGTTCTGTGTGGCCGTTGCAATGAATTATTGAACCCAGCAGAGAAGTAGAGAGTGCTCTGGTAGGTACATTTAATGTCAGAATTGGTAAAAAGGGTTAGAGGGTGGTAACATGTCAGAGGACTGTTTCATAGGAATGAGCCTTGGGCTGTTGATGATCATCTTGAGTCTCTCTCCCCTTTCTGAAATGAGAAGAGGTCAGATGCCCCCATCATGCCTTTTGACAGGGTTGTGAAGTATACTCCCTGTTTCACTTTTTGAGATGAACATTATGTCAGCACAATTCTCTCCATTGTTCTACCTCTATACATTTCAATAATGCATGCTTCTGATGCCTAAATAGGGGAAACAAAGGCTTCCTCATACCCTCCTGTGTTTTGTTCCTTGATCCACTGTTTAAAAATGAATTCCTTGGGCTTGTGGCTTTCTGGGTCCCCAGAACCTGGCTAACTACTTAGTACATGGTAAATAATAAATACTTGTAAAATTAATGAATCAATCAATCAATCAATTCATGCATTGTGTGCAGAAGCAAACTTTTAAAAAAGTTATTTGGGTTATTTGCCCTTAAGAATATACTCTCTACTTGAAGACAATTTAAAATTTTAGGTTCTAGGAATTGTTTTTCTGATTACCCCCACTTCATAGGAATTTGGGGGTAGTGAGAGTTCAGTGGTTGAATTCTCATATTCCATGCAGGAGACCCGGGTTAAATTTCTGGCCAACACACCTCAAGTGCAGATACTATGCATCTGCCAGTGGAGGCTTGCATGCTGTTATGATGATGAACAGGTTTCAGCAGAACTTCCAGACTAAGACGGACTAGAAAGAAGGGCCTAATGATCTACTTCTGAAAAATCAGCCAGTGAAAACCCTGTGGACCACAACAGTCCTATCTCATTGTGCATTGGGTTGTCATGAGTCAGGATGGACTCTCGGCAGCTAAAAACAACACCAACTGTATGCATTTAAAACTGGACCTAACAAGAAGAGTTTAAGACATAGGCACAGAATTATCACCCAGGTCCTTTCCTCATATACTAGGAAAGATGTGTTATCTTATAGAGATCTTTTTTTCACTCATGTTTCTGTGGTTGAGGAATCCACAACACACAGGCAGGAATCACATGGAAATGGCTGAAGCCACATGGCATGCAACTGTCTTACCGTCTCACAGCCTTAAGTAGTAGAAGATTATCCTTTTAATGAGGATAATTTTATTTTTCACTAGATATCTGTCAAAGGAAAGATTACAACACAGCAGCTGGAACTCTGGAACCTACATAATGTATTGCACATTTTAATCATGTTGGATAAAACATTCTTTCTATGGATATCAATTATACTAATGACTCTTATATAATACTCTCATGTGCCTATGGGATATGTATTGTCACCTCTCTTTTGTCATAAAAATAGTTAGTAGCTCTGGATCCACACTAAAGAAGTTGCTTTCATTTTTATATAATGAATGAGAAACACTGTAAAAAAAGACATTTTATCCCATATTAGTTTAACAGAGTGAAGAGATTTCACATATGACAGTGCTAAATATACTCTTAAGCTGCTAATAAAGCCAAAGCCTGCAGGGGAATAATTCTCTAATGATGAGCAATGCCAGAAGTTTGTATTTCTGAAACTAAAGCAAAAATGTTCCACTTAGGTATAATTTCTAAATATCTTACAAGGAACAAGGATTTCTAATAATTTAATTTCCAATAAATCTCTGTAGTCATTTTGGAATCATTTTATTTGCAATAAATCTCCCCAGTCAACCTAAATGATGGGTTCCTTTTTTTTTTTTTTTTTCTTTTTCCAGAGTGCAATGTTGCAGAAGAAACTTCATAGAATGTGTCCTTAAAATTAATAATGACAACAGAAGGAATGACTCATAGCCAAACTACAGCATGCTTCCTTCTTGTCAACAGAACAAAAATTTCTGCAAGAACAGTTGAAGATTATTCACCTAAAAGAAAATAAATGAACACGTGACCAAATTCCTCAGGGTGCATTCTAGAAATGCCTCAGCTGAAGGTCCATCAGTGCTCCCATTTTTCCAAGCACCTGCTAGCAATGCTAGAGTTAAGATTTTATGAGCATTTCCATTATAAACTCCTCGTTTCCAGGTTTAATAAATCAGTCATAAAAATGTGCTCAAAGCTGAAATTTGGCAAAGCAATTTAAAGAAAAGAAAGAAAAAAAACTTCTGCCTGGTCATTTTTAAGTTACACAAGTATAAAAAGATACTGCTAGGAGTTTCAGAAGGATACTCTCTACAAATAGTTTTGAAGGTAGATTATTTTGATTATATACAAAATTGATCAAGTGATTGGTTAGAATATTTGGGGTTGTTTGAAAAAAAAAAGTAAAAGTAATGAAGTTACTTAAATTCCACTTAGAAGCTTTCAGATGTGCAGTTTGTATGCCATATTCCTTAAGCTCATCAGAGTTCTTGAAAAAAAGTACTGGATCATCATTTTGTCCACCTAAATGTAGCATCCCCTGAAAAGTTCTTGGACAATTCTTTCTTATTTAAGTCCTGACATTTATGAAGTATGTTGTTATTGTTTGTTGTTGTTATGTGCTGTCAAGTCTGACCCGATGCATAGCAACCCCTCCTTGGGTTTCTGAGGCAGTATTATTATGGAAGTAGATTGCCCAATCTTCCTTCCGAGGAGTGGCTGGTGGGTTTGAACCACCAGCCTTCTGGTTAGTAGTCAAGTGCCTTAGGCACTAAGCTACCAGAGCTCCCTAAGCTACCAGAGCTTCCATGAAGTGTGTATGTATAATTACTTATGTAGTTTAATGGAATTACTTTAATTAGTAGAAGACGCTATTGTCTTCAATGTATCTTTACAAAAAATGTATCTGTTCTTTTGTTTTCTTTTGTGAACTAACTCCTTTAAACAAGTCAATAGATTCATTTGAACACTAAATCTTCAAATACGTATTGAATATTTATTGGACTCTAGAAATATGATCAAATATAATATTTGTTAGTTGGGTATATCTCCTGTCCAAATTTGATGGACATGGAAGGTATTGGTGATTTTGCTTCAGCTGTCCAAACCTTACTCTAAATTTAAAAACTACAAGTTTTAAAGCAAAATCTTTGCAACTTAATTTCTTCCCTTTCTCCCCAAAACTGAGACATTAGTTCCTTGGTATTTGCAGAATTGTTTTTTGACTATTTTAAGACTTATCCTGACGGTTCATGAAGTGGTTATTTTTTTTCATTTTTCTCACGTTCATTGGGAAATTGGAAGTATGACTTAGGTAGTGAGTCAGCCTAGCCAGCTGCTCAAAATCCTCAGTCTAACTTAGCTTTGTTTTCTCATTCACTTTTATGTATCTAGTAATAACATCTTTGTGTCTTTGTGAAAAAATACCCCATAAAAGAATGGTAACTAGTATTGAAAGTTACATAGCCTAAAACATAATTATTAGCTAGGAAAGAAAGGGACCATATAATATGATATCCTTAGAATTACATAACTGTGGGTTCAAATTGCAGATTCATTCATTTTCTATCCATATGACTCTGGGCACATAACTACTATAAACCTCAATGTTCTTATTTATTAAAAAAATGGGGGGAGGGGATGAAAACACTAATAATACTTACCTCATAAGATTTCTGTGATGATTAAATGAGTTCTAGCTTTCATCAGAGTGTTTGATACAATATAAGTGCCCAATGAACTACTGTAATCATCATTATCATCATCATCACCATTATCAAGGAGAAATTATAGAGGTGAAAATTAGAAATGTCCTTGGGGCTCTCAAGATAAATCATTTAGGCTTATATAAAAATGTGCATTTTGTTATTTGCCTATCATATATGGGAATACTTGTTAAAGGAAGTATATGTCTCATGTAGTCTTCTTTATTTGATCTTCAACCTTAAGAAGTTATGCTATAAAGGTAGAAAACATAAACACACACACAAACTGACTACTACACCTAGTCAGCTTCTTTTGGTCTGCCTCTTCCAAGCTGAGTGACTAAAGGCCATTTCCACTCTCCTTTTCAGATTCTGGTCCAATCTAGTTCCTGAATTAATGAAAATATAGACAGAAATTATACCAGCAGCCTCAGTCTCCCAATTGTCTGAAACATAAAATAAGTCATCTAACCAGCTATGTACTAATCCAGTCATAACTTCTTGACTCCCCTATTACTGCCTGGGCCTATGCATTGATTGCCTATGACCCCCAGTACTTAGTGCCTCCAAGAATAATGATTCCAAGAAAACATACATAGTTCACTGTGATGCTATAACTCTTCTGCTTTTCTCCTCTAATGTCTTAGTCCATAGGATGCAACTTATATACTCAGCTCTACTCCTTCATCCTTGTCAGTTACCCTTTCTGATAAAGACCCTAATAGAACCCCAATTTAGTTATGAGAGAGCTCTTCCTCCTCTATCTTGGTTGTTCTGATCCTCTCTCCAGGATTGGAGTTTTATTCCACGTTTAGACCCATTAGCTTGGTGTAGTATACAGATTGCTAGATAATAATCACCTACATTCCTGCAATAGTTGGGGTTGTGTGCCAACTTGGCTGGAACACTATTCTGAGTGGTTTAAGCACTTGTGATGTGGTTATTACCATGATAAGATCTGATGTACATGCTTTGAGCAGCCAATCTGTTGAAAGGAAGTTTCCCTAGAGGTGTGGCCTGCTGAGAAAATTAGAGAAACTTCTGTGGACATCCTGAGAAAATTAGAGAAACTTCTGTGGATCTGGATCCTGTTGCACTGCCTACAATCCACTTTTTTGCCTGGTGATTTTGGATTCATCATCCAGCAAAGTCAACAGCTAGTATACTGCATGCCAACCTTGAGCTCATCAGCCCCTACAGCTGTGTGAGTCAGGAGCAGCCTCCAGCTTGATGTTTGATCCAGGAACTTGGGACTTGCTGACCTCTATAACTGTGAGTCATTTTCCTAAGATAAATTTCTCTCTATAAGTTTGGGAGCTCTGGTGGCATAACGCCTAAGGCATTTGACTGCTAACCAGAAGGTTGGTGGTTCAAACCCACCAGCCACTCCTCAGAAGGAAGACTGGGCAATCTACTTCATAGAGATACTGCCTTGGAAACCCAAGGAGGGGTAGCTATGAGTCATAACTGACTCAATGGCAGTGAGTTTTCTTAAGAGATATAAGTTTTACTAGTTTTGCTTCTCTAGAGAACCCAGTCTAATGAAGCCCCTGTGCTGCATTTCTGTTACTTTGGCTGCATGGTTTGCATCTCCTAGTACTAGTCTTTTTTATGACTGAGTTTTCTTGATTACTTGCCTAGAAAACTTTCTGCATTTCTAGGAATAGTTCTTTTGATTGCTTACTTCTACCCCATCTATCTCTCTGGTCGCATCAAATAGCTCCCACAAAAGATATCCCAAGATTTTACAGCTCTCATCTTCTATGTCAAATAGTTTTTATCCTACTTCCTTTTTCATCTTTTTCCTTTTTTATGTTCATTGTCACTCAATCCATTCAAGCCAAAATTTTCCAGGACAACTTGCTCTTCTCAAATGAACCCAAGGGCTTCATGTGAACAGTGAGGACATTCCAATTTACATACAGTCTTTAAATGTCTCTATCAATAGTTGAGATGAAGAGGTAGAAATCATATTCATCAAATTAGTACATGATACAAATTCGGCAAGAGTCACTAATATGTATGTTGAATGACAGACTCAAGATTATAGGACCTAACACACACAAAAAAAATGATAGGTTGAATCTAACAAGACAATCAAATAACATTTGGAATATTGAGTTTAATTTTGGCAAGAACAAACAAAACTGTGTCCAAAAACAATTAGAATGAAGGTGATTATGAAAACCTTGATATTTCAGGAAAGATTAAAATATTTGGGATAAGTTTTCCCTGATAAAACTGAGGGAAGGAGGTCAAACATATAGCTTTTTAAATACTTGAAAGGCTATGATTTGAAATATTAATAGCTCTTTTTCAACATATATCCCAAAAGCTTTACCAGGACTCAATAATCCAAAACCAATCTCACTGCCATTGAGTCAATTCCATCTCATAGTGACTCCCACTGCATTTCCAAAGCTGAAAATTTTCACAGAAGCACACTCCTTAATCTTCTTCCATGTAATGGCTAGTGGATATGAACCATCAATCTTTTGTTTAGCAGACAAATGCCTTAACCACTACACAAGCAGAACTCCTTTTACCAGAACTATTATGTGTAACCACCACTTATCTGTCATTTTGCCATAATGTGGTCATTTGCATTTTGCTATGAGGATGGAGACTATGCCACTGGTATTTCAAATACCTACAGGGTCACCCATGATGGACAGGGTTCAGCAGAGCTTCCAGACTAAAACAAGGAAGAAGGATGGGCCCATCCACTTCTGAAAAAATTAGCAGTGAAAACCTTATGAATAGCAGTGAAACACTGATATATTAGGGGAAAAAAAAAATAATAACTTTATGAATAGCCCTGAAACATTGTCTGACATAGTGCCAGAAGATGAGCCTCTCAGGTTTAAAGGCACTCAAAATAAGACTGAAGAAGAGCTGCCTTGTTAAGGTAGACTCAACATTAATAACATGGATGGAGGAAAGCTTTCAGGGCCTTTATTTGCTAGTGGGGCATCACTCAAAATGAGAAGAAACAGCTGTAAACATCTATTAATAATCAGAATGTGAAATATATAAAGTATGAATGTAAGAAAATTGGAATTTGTGAAAAATGAAATAGAATGCATAAAGATCACTATCTTAGGCATTAGTGAGTTGAAATGGACTGGTTCTGTCCATTTTGAATCAGAAAATCATATAGTCTGCTATGCTGGGAATGACAAATTGAAGAGGAATGGTATTGCATTCATCGTGAAAAAGAGTGTTTAAAAATCTATCCTTATGTACCATACTGTCAGTGATAGGATAATATCCACACACTTATAAGAAATACTGGTCAACGCTACTATTATTCAAATTTATTTACCAACCACTAAAGCCAAAGATGAAGAAAATGAAGATTTTTACTGACTTCTGCAGTCTGAAATTGACCAAATATGCAATCAAGATGTATTGATGATGACAGGTGATTGGAATGAGAAAGTTGGAAACAAAGATGAATCATCAGTAGGTGGAAAATATTGCCTTGGTGATAGATATGATACTGGAAATCACATGATAGAATTTTTCAAGTTGTTGTTGTTGTTGTCAGCCCCAGGGTTACAGGTGAGGAGAGACAACTCAGGGACGCCCAAAGTAGCAGGTGGGAAGAGCAGGAGAAAGGGAATTAAAAGCCAGGAACCCAAAGAGAAGAACAACAACCCCAAGGGAACAGGTGAGGAGAGAAAACTCAGGGACGCCCAAAGTAGCAGGCCGGAAGAGCAGGAGAAAGGGGATAAAAGCCAGGAACCCAGACAGAGAAGCAGTCAGCCCCAGGAACAATGCAGGGACACCCAAAGCAGCAGGCCAGAAGAGCAGGAGAAAGGGTCCAGGAAGCCAGACAGAGGTACAGTCAGCCATAGGGACCCAGTTAGGGGTGATACGAGAGGTCTCCAACAGCAGGACAAACTTGTCTGTCGGTTTGTCCTACTGTGGTGACACATAGACATGAGTTTTGAGGCTGAGCCTCTGGTGTGTAAAACCCAGCGAGATGCACCTGGTGCACAAGTAACAGCCCAGCTTATAGACTGAGACAGACTAGGAAGAAGGAAGAGGCCGTCCACTTCTCAAAGAATTGGCCAGGGAAAACCTTATGAATAGCAAAGAAACACTGTTTGGTACATTACCGCACACCTTTAGGAATAGTCCGTTTAGGCTAAAAGGCTCGCAAAATAGGACTGGGAAAGAGTTGCAAGATCTGAATAAGCCCAGCCTTACTCATATGGAAAAGAGAAAGCTTTCGAGACCTTCATTTGCTGATGTGGCACCACTCAAATTGAAGAGAAACAGCCACAGACATCCATTAATCATCGGAACATGGAACGTACAAAGTATGAATCTAGGAAAATTGGAAGTTGTCAAAAAGGAAATGGAACGCATAAAGATTGATCTCCTCAGCATTAATGAGCTGAAATGGACTGGTTTTGGCCATTTTGAATCAGACAACTATATGATCTCCTATGCCAGGAATGACAGTTTGAAAAGGAATGGCGTGGCATTCATCATCACAAAGGATGTTTCAAGATCTGTCCTAAAATGCAATGCTGTCAGTGATAGGACAATATCCATACACCTGAGCTGGACTATATGAAGAAAAATATAGCATCAGGATTGGAGGAAGACTCATTAACAACCTGTGATATGCAGATGACACAAACTTACTTGCTGAAATTGAGGATGACTTGAAGCACTTATTGATGAAGATTAAAGTATGCAATATGGATTACACCTCAACATTAAAAAAATGAAAACCCTCACAAGTGGACCAATAAGCAGCATCATAATAAATGGAGCAAAGATTGAAATTGTCAAAGATTTGACTTTGCTTGAATCCACAATCAATACCTAGGCTGTAACAGTCAAGAAATCAGAGGTCATATTGCCCTAGGAAAATCTGCTGCAAAAGACCTCTTTAAAGGATTGAACAGCAAAGATGTCACTTTGAAGACTTTGAAGACTAAGGTGCGCCTGATCCAAGCCATGGTGTTTTCAGTGGACTCATATGAAAATGAGAAGGCTGGTGGTTCAAACCCACTAGCCACTCCTCAGAAGGAAGGTTGGGTAATCTACTTTTGTAGTGATACCGCCTCAGAAACCCAAGGAGGGGTCCCTATGAGTCGGGTCTGACTCTACAGCACATAACAACAAGAAAAATATATGCATGTGAAAGCTGGACAATGAATAGGAAGACCAAAGAAGAGTTGATGCCTTTGAATTGTGGTGTTGGAGAAGAATACTGAAAATACGATGAACTGCCAGAAGTATGAACTAATCTGTCCTGAAGAAATATAGCCAGAATGTTCCTTGGAAGTGAGAATGACCATACTTCATCTCACCTACTTTGGTCATATTGTCAGAAGGGACCATTCCCTGGAGAAGGATATCATGCTTGGTAAAGTGGTGGGTCAGTGAAAAGGGGGAAGACTCTCAGTGAAATGGATTGACACAGTGGCTGCAATGATGGGCTCAAGTATGGCAAAGATTGTGAGGATGGTGCATAATTGGTCAGTGTTTCTTTCTGTTGTACATAGGGTTGCTATGAGTCAGAGCCAACTTGATGGCACCTAACAAAACAACAGCAACAGTAGATGTAAATTGTAGGCAACTTTCAAATCATTAAAAGACATTTTTTTCCCCAATAACTAGAACTTTCTAGAAAATAGTTGCTTACTATCATTGGGTAGTGAACTCATAGCCTTTGTATCTTATGAAGGTAAGGCCACTGACACCCAGAGTGGGGCAATCTTGATATGCTTATCTCTCTCCTGAGATCTAGATCCAAGTGTCCAGTTGAATTTCCCGTAAGTCCCTCAAAGCAGACTCACTGTCTAAATGCCCCAAGCTGCTCCTATTCGGTACTTCTTCTCTCACTTCCAAGTCACTTAAGATACAAACTCAAAATTTCTACCAGTTTCCCCCAATTCTTGATATTTATGATGATGATAATAATGATAATGGTAACTAGTGACAATTGAGTTTTTATTATCTAGAGTCAATGTGCCAAATTTTTTGTATGTTATCTTAATGTAATCATTATAGTATAGTAATCTTTATAATGCATATAGTGTATGCATTATTCTCATTTTACATGAGAATCTGAAGCTTAGAAGGGTAAGCAATGGGATCCAGGCTTGCATTTAAGGCTCCCTGACTCAAAAGGAAAGAGTCCTGGTAGTATAGTGGTTAAGATCCCGGATGCTAACTGAAAGGTTGATAGTTTGATCCCACCAGCCACTACATGGAAGAAAGATGTGGCAGTGTGCTTCCATAGAGATTAAAGCCTTGGAAACCCTGTGAGGCAGTTCTACTGTGTCCTATGGTCACTATGAGTCAGAATCAATCAGAATCAACTACAATGGGTTCTTGTTGTTGTTGCCTTGATTCTAAAGGCAGTATGATTATCTCCTCTACTATACAGCCTTTTAAATAATTCTTATCTATTCTAATTCAGAAAGTTCCCCAGTGTAAGATTTTCTCAATTACTGTCCCCTCTGCAGGTGGGAAACCCTGGATTATCCATAATCGGCTTCTCTCATCTTTCATATGATAGATCCGATGCCATCCTAAATAAAGATACTTGGATACTCTTTATTTTTTTTTTTCATGGAATCCTAATAATTCCTTTTACAGTGTTCATCACCATAAGTTATATTTAAGTACATTTACTTTATTATCATCCATTTCCCTTGAAAAAATGTGGATGATCTCCATGAGAGATATCTTGCTATCTTGCTCTTCTCTGAATCTCCAATATTTACAGTGAAACTTGGCATCTACTTGAATTCAATAAATTTCTTGATTTATGGGTTGAATGTGTGTAAGTTTTTATCTGTTTTCACCTACAGTCTCTCTACCATAGATATAAATCTCATAATCTCACTTGGACAACCCTAATGGTGAGCCACATTTTCTCCAGTCTCTTCAACTGGCATCCAAATACAAAATGAATCATGTTCTCTGCTCAGAAATCTTCCATAGATCCTCTATGACCACAGAGTAATTAAAAACTTCTAAACAGGAGTTCCAGTAAGATAGCAGAATAGGCAGAAGGACTGCACAGACTCTCTTCAACAAAGAAAAGGAGAATCAAATGACACAGATACAGAAGATAATCTAGGACCCCTGAGCTTTGAAGGGAAGGATATAGAAGTGGGCTAGACTCCAACTAGCAGAAGAATTTGCATGAAAATACCAAAAAAGGAGACATACAGAGCTGTGGTCTAGCAGCAATCCTGACGGCACAGACAGCTTGGATATTGCCAAGTAGTGGTAGGACTTAAGAATTAATTTAAAAATCATCCCTGCCAGCCAGGGACTGAATAGAGGACTGCTCTGGTCGCTGAGGAATAAAAGGGGAAGCAGTGAAGAGAAAGGTGGACTGAGCTGTGGACTTTTGCCTGTCCAGAGGGCGCAGCCATTTTGAATGTTTACAAGCTGCTTGACCATTTTGGATATTTAAAGCAACAGCATTGTCCCAGATTCCAAGAACTTAAGAACAGGCTCTGGTTGATGGGAAATGCAAAGACATCCCAGACACATGGACTACTGAAAAGGTGCAACATTTCCCTTGTTACTCTTATATCTCACACCCTCTTGGTGAACAGAGGTGTGGTCAT
>NW_006921739.1:6984106-6985773 GCF_000298275.1 Orycteropus afer afer
GACTCGACGGCACATAACAACAACAACAACAACAACTATAATTATTACTTTTGTCCTTTTTATTATCATTCTTTAGTCTTCCTTTCCCACGTTCTAGTTTTCAGCTTCTTTTCTTTTCCCTGTTCCTGGTTCCCCTTTTTTTTTTTTTTTTTCTTTGTGGGTAACCCCATTCCTTGTTTCTCTTTTTGCATTTTTCCCATTTTTATCTTCATTATTCTCCTTCTCTACTTTTTTTCTCTTATTACCCTCAGCCCAGATATAGTGGTATTTTTTGTTTTGTTTTGTTTCTTGTTTTTTTCTCTTTTTTGGTTACTGTTCTTATGTGATTACATGGTGTGTTTTTTGTTGATTTGCTTTTACTTATTAGATGGTTATTCAATTGCTATTTTTGTCTAACTGAATGGGAGACAGCAACAGTCCCAATAGGACACAACCACACCCAAACCTCCTGCAGCTTCACTTACTGAGAGTCACCAGCTCCTTCTGCACCAATGGGCCTATGATAAACAACCACCAACAAGAACTGGACTCACACTTAGGTGCTCTTCACAAACAGTTAACAAAGATCTAAATACAGCAAGGTCAAACTGTCTCAGAGACAACAGGCCATCACAGTCCACACAAAGAAGCAAGATAAAATGGTAGAAACAAAGCAGCAGGATAAAATACAGAACACATCCCTGAGGAAGAAGCAGCATTGGAACTCCCTGATAAGGAATTCAAAATAATTATATTTAGATATCTTCAAAGGATTGAGAGACAGATCAAGGAAAACACAGACAAATGCCTAGAAGAATTTTGGAAGAAAATACCAGAACAAAATGACAAGATAAAGAAAGACTTGGAAATGATTCAAAATCTGCAAATAGAAATCCAGAAGATTAATACTAAATTGTCAGAAATAGATAACACATTGAAAGGGCAAAGGAGTAGAATTGCTGCAATGAAAGACAGAATTAATGAGATTGAAGACAAATACCTGAATACTTCTGTGGAAAGGGACCAAACAGAAAAAAGATCAAAACAAAATGAAGAAAGCCTAAGGATCATGTGGGATTCAATCAAAAGGAATAACATATGTGTCATTGGAATTCCAGAACAGGAAGAGAAAAATAAAACCACTGGGAAAATAGTCCAAGATTTTTTGGAAGAGAATTTCACTGATATGATGAAATCAAGAATATATCCATTCAGGAAGTCCAATGAACCCCAAACAGGATATACCCCCCAAAAAATCACCAAGGTATATCATCATCAAACTCATCAAAACCAAAGACAAAGACAGAATCCTGAAAACAGCAAGGGAAAAACGAAAGTTACATGCAAAAGACAATCAGTAAGAATAGGTTCTGATTTCTCAGCAGAAACCGTTCAAGCAAGAAGGCAATGGGATAGTACGTATAAAACCCTGAAAGAAAAAAATTTCAACCAAGAATTCTATACCTGACAAAATTATCCCTCAGAGATGATGGTAAAATTAGGATATTGTCAGATAAGCAGAAATTAAGGGAATTTGTTAAAACTGGACCAACCATACAAGAGATACTAAAGGAAGTCTTTTGAACAGAGAATCAAAAATAGAAAACAGCAACTCACCATTAATACACAAAATGACATAACCCAGAAACCACAGCTATGGACATATCCAAAGTAAAATAAGCTTACAA
>NW_006921739.1:7001081-7006203 GCF_000298275.1 Orycteropus afer afer
AAAGGGAAAAATACAGTCAGTATTTCTCAAGCTAACAGAACTGAAGAAATACTTCAAGCCTTGAGTTGCAATATTGAAGGATTCTGTGGGCAAAATATTGAATGACACAGTAAGGAGCAAAAGAAGAGTTACTGTGCCAAAAAGAATTGGCCGATGTTCAACCATTTCAGGAGGTAGGATATGATCAAGAACCAATGATATTGAAGGAAGATGTCTAAGAATCACTGAAGGAATTGGCAAAGAACAAGCTCCAGGAATTGATGGAATACCAATTGGAATGTTTCAACAAACAGATGCAATGCTAGAAATGCTCACTTGTCTATGCCAAGAAATTTGGAAAACAAGTACCTGGTCAGTCAATATTTATGCCCATTCCAAAGAAAAATGATCCAACAAAAAGCAGAAATTATCAAACATTACCATTAATATCACAGGCAAGTAAGTTTTTGTCAAAGAAAACTAAAAAATGGTTGCAGTAGCACATTGGCAGGAAATTGCCACAAACTCAAGCCAGATTCAGAAGAGGACTTGGAATAAGGGATATTATTCCTAATGTCAGATGGATCTCGGCTGAAAGTAGAGAATATTTGAAAGACATTTACTTGGAATTATTGACTATGTAAAACATTTGACTGTGGAGCTCGTGAAAAATCAAGGATAACATTGTAAAGAATTGGGATTCTAGAACACTTCTTTGTATTCACATGGAACTTGTACATAGACCAAAACACATTCATTGAAACAGAACAAGGGGATACTATGTGGTTTCAAATCAGGAAAGGCGTGCATGAGGGTTGTGTCCTCTCACAATATTTACTCACTCTGTTACTAAGCAAACAATCTAAAGAGCTGGTCTATATGAAGAACACAGTACCAGACCTGGAGGAAGACTCATTAACAACCTGCAGTATGCAGATGACACACCCTTGCTAGCTAAAAGTGAAGAGGACTTGAAGAACTTACTGATGAAGATCAAAGACAGCAGCCTTCAGTATGAATTACACCTCAACGTAAAGAGTACGAAAATTCTCACAATTGAACCAATAAGGAACATCATGATAAATGGAGAAAATATTGAAGTTGTCAAGGATTCAATTTTACTTGGATCCACAATCAATGCTTATAGAAGAAGAAATCAAGATATCAGATAATTAAATTCAAGATCATTAAAAAAAGACCAGACTTACTGGTCTGACAGAGACTATTGGAACCTCTGAGACTAGGCCCTTAGACATCTTTCAAATTTATAACTGAACTCACTCCCAAAGATCACCTTTAAGCCAAACAACAGAGAGGCCTATCAAGTGAACAATAACACCTGAAAGGAATATCCTGCTCAGAACAATTACTTATATGAAAAGGGCATGTTTTGTTTGCCTAGTGCAGCAGTCAAGATATCAGATGACGTATAGCACTGGGCAAATCAGCTGTGAAGAACCTCTTTCCAGTGCTGAAGAGTAAAGGTATCTCCTTGAAGACTAAGGTGCACCTGACACCAGCCATGGTATTTTCAATTGCCTCAAATGCATGTGAAAGCTGGACAATGAATAAGGAAGACTGAAGAAAAGTTGATGCTTTTGAGTTGTGGTGTTGGCAAAGAATGGTGAAAGTACCATAGACTACTAAAAAAAAATAACAAATCTGTCCTGGAAGAAATAGAGCCAGAATGCTTCTTGGAAGCGAGAATGGGCAGACTTCATCTCACCTGCTTTGGTCATGTTGTAAGAAGGGACCATTCCTTGGAGAAAGATATCATGTTTGGTAAAGTGGAATGTCAACAAAAATGGGGAAGGCCCTCAACAAGATGGATTGACACAGTAGCTGCAACAATGGGGTCAGGTATAGAAGGGATCATGGAGCTGGCACAGGACTGGGCAGTATTTCCTTCAACTGTGTATAGGGTCACTATGAGTCATGACTCGATGGCAACTAACAACAAGAACAACAGTGCCACTCTGACAGAAAATATCACAAATAAGATGGCTTTAACAAACAGGACTTTATTCTTACAATTTTGGAGCCTAGAATTCTAAGTTAAAAATGCCAGGCTCTAGGGTTTGGGTGAAAGCCTGCCTCTTGCTCCCAGCTCACTGAAGCTAAGGGCATCTCTTCACTCAAGCAGCTGCTGGCTGCTAAGGCTGACAAACCCAAGGTCGACAAGTAAAAAGGCACAGTCCCTGATATTATGAATCACATGAAAGGCCATTGATTCAAGTCCATTAATAGTCCCAAAATTGGCAGAGCATGGCAGGCTGCTGGATGAAGACTTGGCCACATGTATGGTCCAAGCATGCCAAAAGCTATATGGACCATTCTCAAAGCCTCTCCTTATATATAGAAAGCAGACCACATCCCTAAAACAGCTACATAGCTGTTCATGGCAGAATGCACCATGGAGCTCATTGCCAGTTTCATCAGGGGAATGACTACCACCAGCTGCCCAGCCATTCAAAACCAGGCCCAGCCAAGTTGACATACAACTTTAACTACCACAGGGCAGCATTTGCCCCCAAAAAAGTTCAGAAGGCAGAAAGGAGAGGAAATATAGGCAAATAGAATTGTGAAACCCAGGGAGGAAGTAGGAAGAATGCTGTTACAGTGAGGGGATTGCAAATGTCATGGAACAAAATGTGTATAAACTGTTGAATGGGATACTAATGTGCTCCATAAACATTTAGACTATTCAAATCAGGAAAAATATTTAATAATAATAATAATAATAAACCAAATAAATAAGAAAATAAATGCAATGAAATATTGCATTGGTAAAATCTGCTACAAAAGACCTCTTCAAAGAATTCAAAAGCACAGATGTCACTTTGAGGACTAAGGTGCACCTGACCCAAGCCATGTCTCATGTGCATTCAATTGTCTCATATGCATGTAAAAGCTAAACAATGAAAAAGGAAGCCTAAAGAAGAATTTATGCATTTGAATTTCGGTGTTGGCAAAGAATATCGAATGCACCTTGGACAGACAAAGGAATTAACAAGTTTGTCTTGGAAGAGATACAACCAGAAGGCTCTGTAGAAGTGAGGATGTCAAGACGTACTTTGGACATACTATCAGGAGGGATCAGTTCCTGGAGGAGGGCATCATACTTAGTAAAGTAGAGGGTCAGGCAAAAGAAGAATATATTGAACAGGATGGATTGACACAGTGGCTGCAACAATGGACTCAAAAATAGCAACAATTATGTGAACGACACAAGCAGTGTTTTGATCTCTTATATATAGGGTTGCTATCAGAAGGCTCGCAGTTCAAACTCACCACTCCTTGGAGAGAAGATTGGGTGATCTACTTCTGTAGTGAAACTGCCTTGGGTTTCCCAAGGAGGCGTCGCTATGAGTCACATCTGACTCAACAGCAGTGAGTTTGGTTTTGTTTTGGATGAGTCAGAATTGACCGAATGGCACAAAATAACAACAATGTCTCTTTAATGGCGCTCTCTCTTTCCAGAAATTCTTTTGTTATTCTCCTGAAAAGCTATAGGAATCAACTCTTAGATGAAGTTTGCCCTGGCTTGGTCCTCCAGGAAAAAGTTAAACATTCCTCCACCACCTCAGATTCCTATTACATTTTGCCAACTTTTTTATTTATTTTTTTAAGTATTAAAGATATTGTATTACAAATAATTAAGCACTTTTCTAATCTTCCCAATAAGATTTAAGCTTACCAAATATGTTGTTATGTGCCATTGAGTCAGACCCGACTCATAGAGACCCCTCCTTGGGTTTCCGAGGCAGTATCACTACGCAAGTAGATTGCCCAACCTTCTTTCTGAGGAATGGCTAGTGGGTTTGAACCGCTAGCCTTCTGGTTAGCAGTCAAGTGTCTTTGGTAGTATGCTATCAGAGTGTATAGATGGGGCATAATGTTGTTAGTTGCCCTGGAGTTGATTCTGACTCATGGTGACACCTTGTGTGCAGAACTGCTCCACAGGGTTTTCAAGGCACATAATAGTTGCTTACTAAATGACTAAATTTTGAATAAAGGAGAACAGTTGAGCTTGATGATAGCTAAGGCCCTTTTCATTTTTAATACTATATATATTTTTAATGATTCAATTATTTTTAAGTTGGAAAATATTTTGGAGAAACCTATGACAAATTCTTTTCATTTTGATCCCTGCCTACTCATTGAAAGCAATTAATTCTAAAAAATAATTAAAAAAAAAAAAAAAAAAACTACAGTGCCCAAAAATGGGTGAGGAATGCATATAAAAATATTACTGAATTCTTCATTTTGGCCCTATTCAGAAATTACAATAAATTGAAAATATCCTCACACATTTCTGGTGGAAATTTAAATTACTAAATCTATTTGGAGGTCAAGTTAGTAATATATATCAAGACTTTTATAAATGTGTATAGTCTTTGACTGAGCAGTTGACTTAGGACACAATATTCCAAGGAAAATCAAAACATAAATCAATTTTATCAATTTACTATTGTATTACATAGGATTTTATTTTATTATACTCTAATAGTCAATAAACTGGAAATGAGTTCAAAGGACAAGAGAGAAATATAACAGTACAATCTATAGGTGGTAAGGCTTTGCACAATTACTATATTATTCTTTATATTTTTTCTATATTTTCAACTTGACAAAAATCAATACCAATTCCTTACTCATAAAATTTAAAACCTTATTTTAAAAACACTTACTATAGTCTGATTCAGACCAGGACAAATTAAACCATGTGTGACTAGCTGAAATCTCATCCAAATTGACATCTAGTAGGACTTCTAGCAAACCATATACTGTAAACTTTGTTTCAAACACATATACTCTTCACACAAAGGATTTTCCATGTAGCATAAGTTATGAAATGTCTTATGAAAAATCAGCATTTATGGTAGTTGAACATTTACCTGAGGTAAATACACTCCTTGGAGAGAACAATCCTGGGAGAAAGAAGGGCTGTTTATGCACAGGGAGACAGCTCAGGGGGCAGAAGTGCATGGAGGGATGGACACAGGGAAGAGGTAACTATTGGGAGGAAGCAGGAGGGAAGCTGTTGCATTGTGGTGAATTGTGGTCAATGTCATGAGACAAAGTGTATGTGAACTGCTGTATGGAAAGTGAATTTGCTCTGTAAACTTTCACCCAAATCACA
>NW_006921739.1:7006793-7024889 GCF_000298275.1 Orycteropus afer afer
TGGGTTTCCGAGGCAGTATCACTACAGAAGTAGATTGCCCAATCTTCCTTCCAAGGAGTGGCTGGTGGGTTTGAACTGCCAGCCTTCTGATTAGCAGTCAAGTAAGTGCCTTAGGCACTATGCTATCAGAGTTCTCTTCAAATGAAGTGGTAGTAGGCAAAAGAACTGAACAAGTTGAGCTTAATGCAGTTGCAACCTCATATCCACTGTATGAGTAGTTTGATGTTATTTGGTTATCATCCTCCAAAGCACCTTCAAATTTTAACCATAGCAACAGTGAATTGTAAACATTTTATTTCAGTCATTTAAATAATGTATTCTTTCTGACTTGAGTCAGATGACCATCATCTCAATGCTCCTAGGATATACTTGGGTAATGACTTCAAGGTCTTTGAGCCAATGAAAAATCCCTTCTTCAAGTAATATTCAATGATAATGTTTTGCAATGGGAAGAACACTGAAAATAACAAGAACTGGGTTTGGGTTCCACCCTTACTTCTTATAAAATGATTAATCTGGAACATGTCATTAAGTCTCACTCATCTTCAATTATTTCAAATCTATAGAAGTAAAAAAAGAGTGGAACCCTAGAAGTCTATGCATGTACCCTAGTGTTTCCCAATCAGGGTTCATTTTTGTTCCCACTCTGGGGAACAATTCCATGTCTAGGTCATTTTTCAACATCAATTCTGGAGGTGGGATGTGAGTGGGAAGCCACTGACATTTGATGGGTAGAAATCAGCAAAGCTGCTAAATAGCCTACATTGCACAAGACAGTCCCCTACACAAAGAATTATAGTGCTGCTTTGAGAAGAAGTCCTGGTATATCTTCTAATTGGATCATGTTATAGGAGATAAATTTCAAATTACTGACATATCAAAACTTTAAACACTTATATTTTAGGTTATTGAAGTTTGAACATTTATAGTTAGATTCTAGACTTGCTCAGCTGATGATTGTTCAGATTCCTACTTAAAATATGAAAATCTTCAGAAAAATCTAGAACATAATCATTGATTTTTAAGTGTGACAATTGCTTCATGTGGACTTATTCATGAAACATTTATCTGTTGATCTTAAGCACTAGCCTCATTTTCTTTTATCTCAGTGAAGAGTGTTATTTTTTTCCTCACACACCAAATGTGATGGCATCATAAATATGATACAACTTGGAAATCAAAGTGGACTTATTTATCAGTCAGAGTCTATTCCAGTAGTTGATCAATTTATTGATGAATTTCCCTAAAGTTGAACTTGGTTATTTCTTGGTTATTTTTCCAGACACTAAGCTTGTCAATGAACTAATACAGTACTGTTATAATACAAGGATTAGGTAATAATTTATTCTTTTGTGTTTAATTTTGCTAATAAAAGGTACAGAGAAGATGTTGACATAAATCATCAATTAAAAGGAAAGATTAGAATCCATAGTTAAGATTCTCCTTTTAAAAATTTATTATAAAAGTCATAGTATTGTGAGGTTAAAGAAAACCATATATTAATTTTTTATTAATATATTTATTTTTCTCATTTATTTATTTTTCATTTTTTAACTATAATTTGGGGTATAGTTCAATGTGTTCTTTGAAAAGGAGGTGAAGAGAAAAATCTGAATTATCCTTTTTCATTGAAACTGTAACAGTTTTTAAATAATTCTTATTACCATGGATCTTCAAGAAGTATAAATTCATAGTTGAAGTTTCTACCACTCATCTTAAAGATTACAGCAGAGAATCTGTCAAGTTTGCCAATGTTGAATTTCAATGGTTTCTGATCTTGCCACACTGTTGTGATCTTGAGGGAAGGGCAAATTTGCCTCAGACTAGAAATTCCAATATACAGTTGCAAACCCACCTCTCAACAAGCATCTTAGCTAAATAGAACTCAAGAAAGTTCTTCCATAAACAAAAAAAATTATTTTTCTCCCTGATCATTTTAGACCTCAATGGATCCTTGAGTGAAAGATCATACAAAGTTATAGAAGAACCAAAAGAGCATCTATATTTAAGAGCTGGAGAACTGTTGGCTAAATACATATATTTATATATTTGACAATCCAACCATTTGTTCTTTATGTCACCAGTTTTCCTCTGAAACTCTGTGTAGATACTCCCATTTCTTTCACTTATAGTTGATGCAATTTTAGCAAGCTCTAAAAGCTTTGTACTAACAGTCAATCAACTCTTAAAGTGCCTCGTCATTCTTGTCAAATCAGCCTTAATGTTTTTTGGCACAAAATCCAATTGTTTCGGTAATGATGGACTTAAAGAAATCCCCAAGTTAATGCTGAGGAGAATTCTCCACTTTCTAAAAGAAAGACCTGTGCAAATGCTTTAACTTGCATTGAGTGTTCAACCTTTAGTCTCCTGACATAAATTTTGCTATGCCAGTCTGATGTTATAGGCAGAGCACTGGATTTGGGGATCAAAAGATCTGGCTTAGAATCATAGCTCCACCACTTAATAGTTGTAGGTTCCATATTGCTTCATATCATTAGATTCATTACCCATAATAGGATTGCAACCCCTAAATCATAGCACTATTATTGGGATTAAATTGAGCAATGTTGCAAAAGTACTTTGGAAATTACAAATCACTATACAGCTCTGGTGGTGTAATGTCTAAGGCATTTAACTGCTAACCAGAAGATTGGTGGTTCAAACCCACCAGCCACTTCCAGAAGGAAGACTGGGCAATCTACTTCCATAAAGATTTACCATCTCGGAAACCCAAGTGGGTTGCTATGGGTGGGAATCCACTTGATAGCAGTGAATTTTTTTTTTTTTTTTTTTTGTATACAAATGTCAATTATATTATACTGTTTGCATTTAAGAATAACTAGTCCATGGAACTAATAGCCCACACAAACCACAGTCTTCTCTAACCTTAGACCAGAAGAACTAAATTGTGCCCAGTTAACCACCACTGACTTTTCTGACTAGGAGCATAAATAGAAGGTCCCAGATAAAATGGGAGAAAAATGTAGATCACAACTCAAATTTCTAAAAATGGCCAGACTTACTGGACTAATATAGACTGAAAGAATCTCCTAGACTATTACCCTAAATTAACTTTTGGACTTGCATTGAAATTTACTTTGAATTTCTGTAAGTCACCTTTCAGCCAAATAATAGATTGTCTTATAAAATAAACACTATCATCCTTGAGTAACGTGCTCCCTTAAACATATTAACTACATGAGACCAAACAGTCAACATTTACCCAAAAGTGAAAATGAGACAGCAAGGAGGGGAAGGGAAGCTAGATCAATGGAAACAGAGGAAACAGATGCAAATAATGAGACTGCTGACACATTGCAAAAATTGCAACCACCGGCATGGTATAAACTGCATAAAAATTATTAAAGGAGAACCTAATTTGCTGTGTAAAATTTCACCTAAAACACAATAAAATATTATTTTAGAAAAATAAATATAATGGATACATTGAGCAATCTAATCAAGGATTAGATGTGGTAGAACACATCATATTTATTTGCTAAATATGCCATGGTGCTTTTGCATATTATATTCCTTCTGTCTAGAACCCTTCTTTCCTTGCCTTTCAATGTAACTTCTTTTCTTCATCTCCGTGTGTGCAAATAGCAGCTAATCTATGAGGACTGTGTTTTAACATCATAGCAGCTCAGGTCCTAGATTACAAACCACCTGTATATATGAATTGTAGATGGAAGAAAAATATTCTAATGTTCAAGAAAGTTGTTGTTGGTAGGTGCCATTGAGTTGGTTTTGACTCATAGCAATCATGTATAACAGAAAACATGTTGCCTGGTCCTGTGCCTTCCTCACATTCACTGCTGTTTGAATGTGTTCTTTGCATTTTTGCAGCCACTGTGATGAGCTTGATGTTCTTCTCCAGGGATTGATCGTTTCTCATACCATGTCCAATGTAAACAAGACAAAGTCTTGCCATCTTCACTTGTAAGGAGCATTCAGTCTGTATGCCTTCCAAGACAGATTTGTTTGTTCCTGTGAAAGTCCATGATGTACTTAATATTCTTCACCAATGTTCTTCTTCGATCTTCCTTATTCATTGCCCAGCTTTCACATGCATATGAGGCAATTAAAAATAACTTGGCTTGAGTCAGGACACCTTAGTTCTCAAAGTGTTATCTTTGCTTTTTAGCACTCTAAAGAGGCCCTCTGTTATAGATAGGAGCTCTGGTAGCCTAGTGCCTGAGGCATTTGACTGCTAACTAGAAGGCCAGTGGTTCAAACCCACCAGCCACTCCTTGGAAGGAAGGTTGGGCAATCTACTTCCGTAGTGATATCACCTTGGAAACCCAAGGAGGGGTCACTATGAGTTGGATCCAACTCAACGGTAGTGAGTTTTGAGTTGAGTTTGCAGTAGACTCACCCAATATAATTAGTCTTTAATTTCTTGACTGCTGCTGTTATAGGGGTTGATCATTGAGCCAAGAAAATTTTATATTTTCTCCATTTATCATGATGTTGCTTATTGGTTCAGTTAGGAGGATTTTTGTTTTCTGTAGGTTGATGTGTAATCCATATTGAAGGCAATCATCTTTGATCTTCATTAGTAAATGTTTTAAGTCTTCTTCACTTTCAGCAAGCAGGAATTAATTGACATTAAACCATTTCAGGAGATAGCATATGATAAAGAACTGATGGTATGGTCAAGAAGGTTACTGTTCCTGTCCTTAAGACAAAATGTGTAGCAGTGAATGAGCCTCTATTTTAATGCAGATGTAGAAGGGAAGAGAATGTATGAACAATAAGAAGACACCTTTGCCAGGAAAGAGAGAACTACTAAAGAAAATTGTTCCCAATATTCAGAAGTAGAGGGTTTCTTGTAGAAATAATGCTAGTCTATTAGGTGTAGATGAATACTATTTGCCAGCACTATTAGTATTCCTCTTTTCCTAAAATTGCACAATACCTTAAAAGTTCAGTGTTTAATTGTTCCATCTCCTACTTTGGCGAGTAGTGGCTGGGATCTTAAAAGCTTGCAAGCAGCCATCTAGACGCAATGATGGGTCTCTCCTTATCCAGAGCAAAGAAGAATGAAAAACACCAAAGATTCATGAAAACAATTAGTCCTCACGACTGATACACCATGTGATCCACAGCCTATATGACTATGAAACTAGAAGAACTAGATGGTGCCTGGCTACCACTGTCAACCACTCGAGGGGGATCTATGTAGGAGATCCTGGATAAAGAGGGAGAACAATGTGGAACAAAACTCAAAATCATTTGGAAAAAAAAAAAAAAAGGGACCAGATATGCTGGTCTGATAGAGCCTGGTGGAGCCACTGAGACTATGGTCCTTAGCTGCCCTTCAGGTCTGGAATTGAACCCACACCTGTGGCTTCCAGCGAAACAAGACAGTCATATGAGTTGAACATTTACCTGAGGTAGATACACTCCTTGGAGAGAACAATCATGGGAGAAAGAAGGGCTGTTTATGTACAGGGAGACAGTTGGGGGGCAGGAGTGCATGGAGGGATGGGCACAGGGAAGAGGTAACTATTGGGAGGAAGTGGGAGGGGAGCTGTTGCACTGGGGTAAATTGTAGTCAATGTCATGAGACAAAGTGTATGTGAACTGCTGTATGGAAAGTGAATTTGCTCTGTAAACTTTCACCCAAATCACAATTTAAAAAAAAAATTCAGTGTTTAAACAGGCTTTATAAGTGACCTCTGAATCAACTATTACAGAGATACTTTCTACAGGAAAATGTGTTTTGAATCCAAGCAAATACATTGAAATAAATATTTTTGTTCAACTCTATTCAAAGTTAGGAGTTGCTTGTATTATCAATGAAATATAAATTAAATTACAAATTTTATTAGGGTTAGAGTTCCTGAAAATGGAATCAAGAACTTGCTTGCTAGTTTATTCTTAGTGGTGAACTGCTGTCCCAGGATGCTCCATTGAGAATCCTGATCTAATGGGAGTGGGGCAGATAATCTTTATTTGGCTTTTGCCTTGTTACCTTATATTTGCTTCTCTGATGAGATAATGTGTTGATTCAATATTCCAGTCACATGAATAAAAACAAGGGTCCAAGTAAGTTGACCTTTTTCTTCTTTATTGCCAAAGACTCCATACTTAAAAGTTTAGTGCTCTTTGAAACCTAATATAAAATCACTAAAGAAATTGCTAAAAATAATTACTGAAAATTAATATCTATTAATATAACATTCAAACAATCTGATCATCTCAACTGCTTTTGTCTATGCCATTTAATAGCTGTGACTGAGTCAGTTTTGTGCAATAACTCCTATGAGTATCAATATGACTGTGTCAGCCACATTAGAGTATGCTTATTTTAGCTCTATAAACTGAGACCTATTCTGTTTTTTCCAGAAAAAAAAAATATTAGAAAGGCAGGTATAGAATTTAATGTGCATTTTACAGTTTTCCAAATACACCATCTTATTCTCTAAATATGCCACAGTACCTTTGCATATTCTGTTCTTTCTGCCCAGAACCATTCCTTCTTTGTCTTCTTGCCTCTTAGAGCTCCCTCTCTTTCTCTCAGAATGTATTCAAACACCACCTGTGGTAGTTAAGGTTGTATGTCAGCTTAGCTGGGCCTGGTTGAGTGGCTGGGCAGCTGGATGTAGTTATTCCCCATGGTGAGACTGGTAGTTAACTCCATGGTGGAATCTACTGGAGCAGCTAAGTAGCCGCTTTAGGGATGTGGGCTGCTTCTAGTATATCAGAAAGCAACTTTGAGGAAGGTCTCAAGTTTTTTGGCATGCTTGAATCCTGCATGTAGCCAAGCCTTCATTCAGTAGCCTGCCATGCTCTGCTAACCTTGGAACTTTCACATGACTTGAATCAAAGCACTGTGCTTGGGATTTTTTTAGATCCCTAACACCTTAAGAAATCTCATAGAGCATTAATTAATTCCAACATAGTGCCTAAGGCACTTGACTGCTAACCAGAAGCCTGGCAGTTCAAATCTACAAGCCACTCCTCGGAAGGAAGGTTGGGCAATCTACTTCCGTAGTGATACTGCCTCAGAAACCCAAGGAGGGGACGCTATGAGTCGGGGCTGACTCGACGGCAGATAACAACAACAACAATAACAAATTCTTTCATTCAGTGACTCATTCAAGAAGTACTTGTTGTATAACCATTGCAAGGACAGGAGATTATGGACATCCATTATCCATATTTTCCTATCTCATTTGGAACAGTGATATCTTGATGTGTCACTGAAATCAAGCATAATTTTACTCTGGTTCTCTGAAAGCTTACTTTAGAGATATAGGGAAGTCTGCTTCCCTAAGAATAAATCAGCAGCTGACTTGCATTTGGTTAGACTCCCAGTATTTCCTATAAATTAGGGAAAGTTATTTAATCTCTTGGACTTCATCTGTAAAATAAAGATAATACTCATTTCACAGAGTTTAGATTAAGATAATATGTGTAAAAATCCCAGGGAGTCCTTCCATATAATGGGAATCATTAAATGTTAGTTCCTTTTGCCATCTCTCTATTCCTATCCTCCTTCAAGAGCTAACTTTGATGTGATCATGGTGGAGATAATCCCAATGGCCACTATTATTCTATCAAGGGGGAAAAAATGAATGTAAAAGTATATACAGTGAAACCTGTGGGAGCCAGAACAACAGGACTGCCTTGTTTTTCCTGGTCTCACAAGTTTTCCACATTTGACAGGGTGCAGTCTTAAAACTTTTCTATTGCTCATTTTAATGGAAAATGTTTAAGTTTTCATTCTATGACAGGTTTCTGTCTTGCATATGTTCTGGCTTCTGCAGGTTTTACTGTATTTCTAGAAACACTGATTAAGTAGCTTACATTTGAAAAGAGTCTATAATCCTAGCTACCTCATTCATTCATTTATTCAAGAATATTCAGTACCTGACAAGTGCCAGATGCTTTTCTAGATGTTGGGGATACATCAGCTAATAAGACAGAAAATATTCCTTAACCTCATAGGGATTTCAGTCTAGAGTCATCAGTCTTTGAAGACATCATATGCTTCTGGTTATGTATAAAGTTGGGAAACAACAGTTAAACTTTCTGAGCATGAAAGGCTTTTGGTTTGGTTTTGTTTTAACTGTTCCTAGCTGAGATAAATTTTCATGTTGGGGTTGTTTTCCAATATATTTTAAGGTTATCACCATGTCTTGTGCATATTGGCTGCCTGGAAAAAAAAAATTATTGCATGAATGACACATTAGAAAAGATTTTAGTTTTAAAATATGTGTGAAGACATAACAAGCCACAAACAAGACGTGTCATTATTTTGTGCTTATTCCAACTCAGAGTCTTCATGTGACTGAGTACAACTGGCCATCAGGGTTTTCTTGGCTATAATCTTTACAGAAGAAGATTGCCATGTCATTCTCCTGCAAAGTCACTGGATGCATTCAAACCTTTAGGTTAGCAGGTGAGCACTTCACCATTGTACCACAAGGGCTCCTAAAAAGGCTTTAGTCTTAGTCATTGAAAGGAACTCTGGTGGTGTGGTGGTTAAAGCATTTGGCTACTAATCAGTTGACAGTTTGCATCCACCAGCAGCTTCTGCAGAAGAAAGATGAGACAATCTACTTCTGTAAAGATTTACAGCATTGGAAACCCAATGGGGGTCACTAAGTTGGAATCAACTTATGATGGGATGAGTTTTTAGTCACTGAATGTTGACTGAGTAGCAAAGAATGTGACTTCCATGCATCATACCAGCTCTCCCACCTCCATTAAGAAAAAGAGACAGGTTAACTGCTTGAATAAATATTTTTTTTTTTTTTTTTACAACTGCTGATTTTGGTATTTAATTATAAGATGAAAAAGAATTACTTTTCTTACTAGAGAGGAATGTGAATTGGTCTCATGCACTGGAATGACTTAGAAAGCATACCATATTAAGAATAAGTTATGCAGGAGAAATAGAAGAAAAATAAACCTACTCATTGCCTACATAGTATGCTAAGCATTCTTTCTATTGAGCCTACAGTCAAGGTCCTCCCTTTGCTTTTGTGTAGAGACCTGGGAGTCTTCCCTTCTGTTCTGTAAAGGAAATGAGTTGATTCTGATGTAGCTAGGATGGCTAATGGTGCTTCATTGAGTCTGTCTGCACTTAAGATGTATCTGTTTTTCTGTGGGGATTGAGAGTCTCTCTGCATTCGATGATGAAGAATATCCTTGCTCCAGTACACACATGGCATTCTGCAATGCTCACTGAGGTAACACTAACTTTCCCGTCTGCACTGGAATGATGGTAAAATTTGGGAGCTAGATGTGTACTTAGAATTTCTTAGTTGTTTGATCACATTGATGAAAGGATATGCAATCAATCTCGCCCTAAGACAGTGAGTGGTATTGGCCATAACTCATTACTCTGTCAAGGATTTGGCATTTCAATCGATGGGAAATGATGTGTGATCATTCTAATTTATTATACATCATTTCCCATCAATCGACAAGCTGAAGCTTTGACAAAATAAGTACTTACAGACATTGTCAATCATTCTTGGTCCAAATACCTCCCAGTGCTGCCATTTGGGATCTCCTCAAAGAATCATGAAAAGCAAATGTGCCCCCAAATCACACATGCCATGATTTCATTCTGCAGAAGACTTTGAGATGACCTCTTAGTGCAGGATTCCATCACCAATTGCCTATCACTGCTCTGTCCACCAATCTAAAGGGGATGAAATTGGTAAGTAATCTGATTAGCCATGCCTTTCCCCCCAGTCTGTCCAAAAGTGATTCAAAGCATGATGGGTATTGCCAGAATCATTTTGTCATTGAAAAAATGTCAATCTTCTCTACCTACTTCATCTTTAAAAATTTACTATTTCCTGATTGTCTTCTGGAATAATATCAAATCCCATTGATTTTTCTGACTTTTTTCACTGTGGGGAATGACATCACAGGAGAGCAAGTCACCAAATAATATTAAGATAGAAAAGCTCATGAATTACTAGTACTTTTAAGTAAGATCCAGTAACTGTTATTATTGCCTACACAGAAGCAGTGGGGGAGAGCTGTCTGGTTTGATTTGTTGTATTTGTTTGAAGTTTGATTCTCATCAAAATAAAATAAGAAAAACAATTCTGGGAACATGTACTGAAGCAATAATGCCCAAAGTCATAATTTTGAACATTGCATACTACCTATGGTTTTCATGGTGTCTCCATGCCTCCTACTTCATACAAGCATATTTGATAATTTTGAAAATATGTCAAGACATTTTCAATTTCTACTTTGTGATTTTTTTAGACACAAAACCATATTTTCATGAGAATCTGCATGCATACTAGAAGAGGGATTTTTATTTTCAACAGCAGCAAAAGGAACATTTTCTGAAGAAAAGAGGGTGATGGTCCTTCTATAACTGACACACATAGCAACACTTTCATGAGGACAGAAGGGAAAATATTCCATTTTAGCTGAAAACAGTTACTTTCTTTGTCTATGAATATCCCTTCTTAAATCTAGGGGAAAATAGTGAGTAAAGTAAAAGAGTAGAAAGTTTTTCATTCTTAATAAATTAAAAAATAGAAAGAAAAAGTAGTGATTTTTTTTCATAGAAATATTGGTGGAATCACCTTCTTTCGGCCCTTTTTTTTTTTTTTTTACAGAATCCAGCTACGGAAGTCTGATCATTTTAGAGGAAGCCTAGCACGGTCCTGTGCATATAGTACGTGACTATGATCTAGAATGCAGTTCAGAGGTTCTGCAACTCACAGCCAAGAAAGTTTGCTCCCATTATGTCCAAGAGCCCACTACCCAAGAGACAAAAAATGACATAGTAATACAATGGATTTTAATGAATCCTTCTCAGTGGATTTCAAAGTATTCATTAGCTTATTCATACTCATGATTTCCTTGTGCCAATAACTTTCAAAGTTTATGGTGAGTGGGTGTGAGGAATGCCCCCCTATCTCCTCCAAACACCAGCATTTCCTCTTTGCTTCCTTGTCAGCAATCTCTGGGTCTTGGCAGAACCAGGGCTTACTGGGGAGCCAGCTGGCTCCGTTAGCTCTTCATATGCTCTGGGGCTTATCCAAGCTAATGGAGTATCACAGTTCATTATGCACCTTCCTCTTCTACCCCCTGTGAGGAAGCTCCAGTGTACACCAGTTTGGGGCAGGAGGCATCATTATTGCTGAAGTTGCCAAAAAGAGCTGCCAATATCCCATGGAGAAGCTAAGAGATATCAATATTTGTATGAAAGTGTGCCCTGACCCCAGAAAAAGGCTAGAAGGGAATCCAAGCTTGAAGAAGAATTAATGTCATCTTCAAATTCTACATTGTCCCACATCATTAGTGCAGCAGCAACATTCTATCAGCTCTTACGATGTGCAAGAACCTTGCTAAATCTTTTTCATGTATTAGCTTATTTAGATCTTACAATCACCCTAAGAAATTGGCACTATTACTGTATTTATTTTATAGATAAAGAAATGGAAACTCAGGCTTAGGTAGGCATAACTACTTGCTTAGAGTCACCTAGAGCATGTGACAGCTGGCACTACAACTTGGGTCTGAATAATAATTCCACCAACCTACCAGCAATTCAATACAACCTTTGAAGAAAGAGAGATGCAATTCAATTTGAAGACAGAGAAAGGCAATTCCTTCCTCCTTGTTATTCAAAGAAAAAGTAACAGGAAAGCATGGAGGAGAGAACCCAAACAAGCATCTAATAATCAAGATGTCTGTTGTTGTTAATTGAGTCCATTCTGACTCATAGTGACCCCATGTGTGCAGAGTAGATCTGCCCCATAGGGTTTTCAAGGTTGGGACCTTTCGGAAGCAGATCTCTAGGCCCATCTTCTGATGCACCTTCAAGTAGATTCAAACTGCCAATAATTCAGCTAGCAGTCAATCACTTAAGCATTTTTGCCACCCAAGGACTCTTCCAAATATGTATAAGACATAAATTGAAAAATCATTAGGGCATCCTTATGACAATTAAGACATCTCTTTTCTTATAAATATTTATATCTAGAAAAGAAAAGCTACAAGTACTCAAAAATTATTTTCAAAGAAAATAAAAAAGATTCCCAAAATATAAATCTTTTTCCCAAAAAACTGATGCAGAATCAGTCCATGAAACTCTTGCTTGCCATTCTGTAAAAAATGAATCTCCTGCTTTGGAGCCTCACTAATGAAAGAAACAATGCTTAAATGAGTGCTCCCATCTGAGGTTTGAGTTTGATATGATTTGTAAAGCCCGAGTAGTAAACTCCTGAAAAATGGAGTTTGGTAATGAGCAAGCCTTTAACGTGTAGACATGTTACCAGGTAGCACTTTAATAAACTACTACAAATGATCAATGCAAAGGTTTTTCCAACAGCTGTTTATGCGATGTGAATGGAAGAATTCTTCCATAAAGAAGCTGTTAGTGGGAAAATTGGCTATGCATGGTTGTGATGTCAAATCCATACATAACAAACTTTTTCCTGTCAATCAACAATCTTGCGATAAATTAATCCATTTATAACAAGCCTTTTTGAATTGACGGCTTTGATGTGAATAACAAAAAGGACTCTGTAGGGAAAATGAACTCAGTAGCTTTCTGTAACTCTTTAACACACGGGGAAAAGTGGCAAAGACTTTGACTTTTAATTTGTATTGAAAAAGTTTTAACAACTCCAAGCACCAAGGTAACTTTCCAAAAGGCAGCTGAACAAAACAAAGCCACGATGACCTCTTAAGTTTGGCTTACAGAGGTTAAGCAAGACCTGAACCAGGGAAATCACAATGATATGGATTGACATAACAGCCACAAGAACAGACTCAAACATATCAAGGATCATGAAGATGGTGTGGGACAAGGCAATGCTTCATCTGTGGTGCATGAGGTTGTAATGAGTAGGAGCCTGTTGCATAGCAACTAACAACAACAATCCCTTATCCAGTGATGGAAACAAATTCTAGTACATTCTCCTTTATTGTCCTGGGCATAAAGATCAAATCCAGATGCAGTTGTTATGTAAACACATTCCCATTTACTTTCTGCAGGACCTAGTAGTTGCTGCAGATAAGCCCTTGGACACTTGCTGTTTGGTTCTGTTGGCCTAGCCTTGTCCTTGCCTTTCACCAGTGTTGTTGCTCAAGCTCAGCTATCAGAAGGGTTCTGACTTCATTTCCAACAAGTGCAATGGACAAAAATCGCCAAGTGTAAAGAATGACTACATGACATCAGGTCGTATAGTCTGTTTTCTAGGTAATACCGGAGGCAAGAACTGTATTCTTAAGGATGACCAGAGGTGCAATGCCATCATCCCTTCAGGGATTCCTAATTCAGCATCCTAATTCTGCTGTTTTTTTGTTTTGTTTTGTTTTTTTAACCATCATGCAGTACAGAGGCCCCTTCTGCCATCACTGAAAGGCAAAGAGAACTTGGCTATTTTTCATTCCTATATTCAACATACTTTCTCTTCTAACAAAATAACACTAATTTCTGGAGCCAGAGATTCCTTTCTCCAAAACTCTTTTAATGTATATAACATTCCTGCCTTCTTCAGTCTTCTCTTCACCTCTTCACTTAGTCAATCCAGTCAAAAAGTAGATATGAATAAATTACCATAAGTAAGGATGGAAGCCAAAAATGATATAACACACCAATGAGATTCTTGCATTAGGACTTTTTGTTTTGTTTTCCTGAACTGGGTGAGAACCATTTCTCTAAACTCTTTACAATTTATTCTATTAAATTTGCCTTTGAGGAAGGAAACGTCATTCTGGACCCCAACCAAAGCTTTCCCTTTCACAGATGCCTTGTCACTCTCTGTTGAGAAAGATTATTCTGAGATTCCTCTGTTGTTGCTCTGCCCCCTTGGTGTGTTGCCAGATTGCCCACCTGCATCCAGTTGGTCATGGGCCTTTGCCTAGTAGATCTTTCCCGCCAGATTCACACACAGACACAGGCAACAGTGTCTCTGCCTCTTTGTTCCCCAGATGCCTTACTTTTTCCCACTGATTTTCAGTTCATGTCTTCATTTTGTCAAGGGCATGTGGAATTCCAAATCTATTCTCCAAGTGGTCTGCAAGCTCATTCAACTAGGCTGCACAGACCTCTGTAGAGCACATGTTACCAATTACACCATCAGAGTCATTGATGAAAATAACTGGGCCTGACCACAGCATAGAATCTAGTAGATGGGAGGGAGTTTAAAATACTACATTTAGAAAGACACCGAAAAGCATGCAGGATGCTTCCCTTTTCTTTTTTTGTCTATCATAATGTGTTTCATACTCAGAAGACTACCATGTGCTTGTTCAATGAGTAAATGAACAAATAAATGAGTGAATGATCAGTCCAATGAAAACAACCATGCATGGGGAGGGGTCTATATTTCCACAACTCATTGCATGTAGATTTAAGTTTAAATTTACTCAGATTCAGATGCATCATAATGTGATAAACATTCCCATTTTAAAATCTCTATTTACCCTATGAAAGTCTTCTGAAGACCTTTAATAATACAACTGTACCTAGTACCGTACTGTCAGCAAAGGTCAAAATGCTACTCTATTCAAAGAGACAATTACAACCTTAACATTCAAAGCAGATAAAGTAAACAAAAATTCATTGCTCTCAAGTCAGATGCCAACATATAGCAACCCCGTAGGACAGAGATGAATTGCTATAGGGTTTCCAAGGCTGTAAATCTTAATGGAAGCAGACTGCCACATCTTTCTTCCATGAAGCAGCTGGTGAGTTCTGATGACCTTTAAGCTAGTAATTGAGTGCTTTAACCATGACACCACCAGGGCTCCTAGATAAAACAAAGCTGTACTTATTTTTAAGAAATTTCTTTGACCAAAATGTGTATCTCAGTTATTTTTGAGGTTATCATCCAAAGAAATAGATTGTGTCATCCTATTTGAAGCTAAATGTAATTTACTTTCCTTCTTTCCTTTCCTCCTTCTTTCCTTTAATATTCACTGAGTCCTTATCATTTAGAGGCATAAGGAGGGCCATGTTGCATGGCTCCAAGCCAAATATTAGTAGCTGAGCACACCAGTAGACCCTTTATTCAGCTAGGCAGAATAAAGTTGGGATAGCAAGTCACTGGGATCTCCTGGGTGATGCAAACTGTTAATATGTTTGACTGCTAACCAAAGATTGGAGGTTCAAATCTACCCAGAGGCATCTCAGAAGATAGAACTAGCAATTCACTTCCAAAAAATCAGCCATTGAAAACCCTATAGAGCACACTTCTACTCTGAGACACACATGATTGTCATGAGACAGAATTAACTCAAAGGCAACTAGTTTGTTTTAGAAGCATCATGACTTTCCGCCAAATCCTTAAAAAAAAAAAAAAAGAGCTTCCTGCCTAAATGGATAGAGCAGTTGTTATCCTTAAAAATCCATGTATAATGAAGAATAACAACTGTAATCCTAGATCATTACACAGCCTCACTGCCTTAGTATTATCATCAAAGTCCTTTAATAGGGGCAAGGGTCTCCTTTTGCCTGCCTGCATTTGCAAAATCGGATACCAAATTTCCTGAATTTATTATTTGAGAACAATCCTTTTCCCAAAAAAGACAGAGAAAACTGTGAGAGGAGCCAAACACTTAGGTGAACATTTTTGCTTTGGCTCTGTATTTTTAAATTAGGAGCGCTGCAAATGGAGATCTTAGGATAAAGTTACTGTAAATACAATCTTTGTCTCTAAATGAGACTAGTTCCTCAAAACTCCCTTTTCTTTTTGACTCACACTGTTCAAGCCCACTTTCTGTGAAATTCAATCACATTCATTAGCATTTCTAAAGATGTTAGCTACTCAAAACAGCTGCATTGTCTTTCCTTTTCAACTAAAACGCAGCTTTTTCTTCTAAAGGGAAAAATCTCCCTTTAGTTACCCAATTCTTTCAGCTTGGCACCCATAATTTTCAATGGTGCAGCCAACCCCCAAGAAACAGGAAGTGCAATCCCATTTGATCTCACTTGAAAGAAATTGTAAATACTTAGTAAGGACGGAAACAGTGGCTCAAAGAAAAATACAAAAAATAACTGTGGAAGAAAAAAAAATGCAAGTGAGACAAAGTAATAATCATTTAAATGAACTAACTCTTTGTCCTTGGAACTAAATTCTCATTATCAAGGGTATTTAATACATTCCCTATGAGAAGCAGGCTGCTGCTTGTCAGTCTTCCTCCTCTTTCATCAGCCATTTCAGCAATAAAGAGGGAAATTTTTCATCTTTTTTAATATCTTTGTTGTTGTTATGTGCCGTCGAGTCAAACCCGACTCATAGTGACCCCTCCTTGGGTTTCCGAGGCAGTATCACTATGGAAGTAGGATTGCCCAACCTTCCTTCCAAGGCTGGTGGGTTTGAACCGCCAGCCTTCTGGTTAGCAGTCAAGTGCTTTTAGCCACTATGCTACCAGAGCTTACAGTTTAGGAGGCTAGAAGTCTGAGTTCAAAGTGCTGGGCTCTAGGGTTGGGTGAAGGCCCCTCAACTTTGGCCTTCAGCTCTGTCTCTTGTTTCCGGCCCACTGAAGCTTGTTCACTCAGGCAGCTCCTGGCTGCTGAGGCTGACAAATCCAAGGTCAATAACTAAAATGGCACAGTCCCAAGATTAGAAAACAACATGGCAGTCTGGTTAGCAGGCAAGTGTCTTAGCCACTATGCTACCAGAGCTCCCTTTTAATAATATCTTGTTGTTGTTGTTGTTGTTTGCCGTCGAGTCGGCCCCGACTCATAGCGACCCCTCCTTGGGTTTCCGAGGCAGTATCACTACGGAAGTAGGATTGCCCAACCTTCCTTCCGAGGAGTGGCTTAGGTCCATATAAAAAAGAACATTCTATATGCTTGAAATCATAAAGTTACCTGCCTTTTTGGTTATTCTTCTTAAGGTAAGTATTGATAGAAATTTTATTGAAAGAGAAACCTGGAGTTTAAAAGTTGATCTTTTATTTACTGAGTTAGAAAATGGTCTTTGTGGTACCAGTTGAAAATTCTGCCTGTAATTCACCTATAATTACAATAGAATCTAGTTAAGGTCTAGATAATATGTTGCTATTTACAAAGTAAGATGTTGCACTAACCCATCATGAGAAGAATGAGGACTGGAGCTGTTTTTCAAGAAAAATTTGCCAAGATCTACACCAATGTCCAGGAGCCACCCTGTAACCTTGCTATCAGACGAGGTTAGAGGTACTTTGTGGGATCCTGGGCTAGAGTATTCACTGGTTTCATGTTCTAACCCAATGAACTAAGCAGCCATAGAGATCAGAAGGTGATAGGAGTGATAGAGATATGGAAATGAGTCCTTTATCATCACATCTGAACCAAGCAAAAGACAATGAGAAATTGAATCAAACTTCTTTTTCCAGCAGATGTCAAATTGAGTTAAAATCTTCTAATTTATAAAAAGCTGACCATAAGAACTTTTGAAAATAAAGCAACTCATTAGTGGAATCTACTGATAGTAGTTGAGTCTGGTGCAATGGCGGGTAGGAGTAGAGGGAGTTAGGGCTCTTGTTACTAATGCATGTTTAAATATATATATATATATATATATATATATGTTTCACATGTGATTGGCTCAAGTTACTGCACGTGTAAAATTATTAAGTTCCTAAACAGGTGTGTCAGAGGCACCTTCTGTGTTTAAACCTGACAAACCAATTCCCTTCATAGAAACTGCTGCTGACCTGGCCTGAATAAGAAATCTGAATATAGTCTCACATTCAGATTCTCTAATAAGAAAACCTGAATGTGAGAGTACAAATGATAATCAGACCTATTTTGTGAAATATAAATTCTTCTTAAAGGAATTTCCAAATTCATGCTTATGGGGCACAGCAAGTCAGAAATGTCAAACTGTAAGTGACAAGTACCTGGAGAAGTGCTGCTTCAGAGATTTTGTCAGTACCTGCAAAGACGGGCTGATTAACTTTGCAGAATTCTTGGGATGAAACTTGAAGTTATGGGTGGCTATCCCCCCATGTTACAGAGGACTGATTGGACAATGCCTTTGTAAAGTCAGTTTTAGGATCCACTAGAGGAGCCCTGGTAGCATATATATATATATAGGGAGCTCTGGTAGCATAGTGACTAAGGCACTTGACTGCTAACCAGAAGGCTGCCCATTCAAACCC